>NC_079136.1:57878093-58069689 GCF_945859705.1 Episyrphus balteatus
TAATTTATTGTGGAGGCGCACAAGTGATATCGGATAAAACTTACACTTAGTTTAAAATTGACTTCGACAGTGATTTTGTTATATTACTTTCGGGAACAATAGTTTTGTCAAGACTTTTCTTATCATTTCACCTCCTAAAATAATATTTCAAATTTTGAAATTTGGTCTTATTGAACTTTTCGTAATTTGGTTTTGGCATTTTGGACTTAGTTGCATGATATTGATTCAGGAAGAATGTAGGTATTCAAAACTTTTTAGGTAATACACACTTATGTTAGCTTCATAATATCTATCATACCTTTAACTTTCTGTTGACGTAGGATCGCTGCTAAAGAAAGTGTTACTTTAATAGTATTTGTACTACGCTCGGAAGTTCAGTACAACCGTAATAGGTACCTATTCCTTTTTACTTTCGTTAATCTGTTTTTTTTTTTTTTTTTATTTGTTCGATTCATGTCTTGCTCATTTTATAATGTTTTAAGTTTACATTGCAAGTTGAGCGACGACGACGGAGCGACTTGATGGCGATTGACGAAATATTAAAAATTTTAAAAAAGCAACCGAACATCACGATCATCCATCCATCAATTTTGGCGTCCATCTGAACAAATTGATTTACTTCAGATAAATTTTATAGAATTCTGAAACTTGTCCACTTTTATTCTGTGTCTTAATTTTTCTTAAATTGTAAGTGTCACGCTATCTAGGCAAAGCAACACAATACCTATAGCTGAATTTGATGTGTTAATTGAAAGACATACAAAACCGCTTCTAATTTGATATGTTCACAAAGAAAAATCGACTTAGTAAAATGGAAGAAAAAATAGTTTTTTTGTGAAGAAAAACAATATAATTCGGTTTTGACTTGTCGAACGCCTTACCACTGAGTCAACTTCTGACACTTTTTTATTTGGGTGACAATGCTTGTTTTACTGCTAGGTACATATTTGAAAAAAATTATGCAAATATTTTTTTTTTTTTTTTCATACCTATTCTTCAGGAAAAAGGAAGAGTTCAATATGAATGCATAATAATTATTCATGGTGCAGTGCAATAACGCCCGCAGTAATAACCCAAACGAAAAGGAAATAACTATACCCTGCAGGCTTTATTTTCTTTTAAAAGTGTTTGTTGTTGTTTTTTCATTCTGAATGTGAATAATAAGCACTTTCACTTGTGATAGGTTAGGCATTTAAAATTGAGTAAAGTATGGGTGGGCATGCTGCCCCCCTGCAACCCCCCTGCTTGGGTTCAATATAGGATTTGGACTGGGGACAAGGTTGGGTATGTACAAGGTTGGGTATAAAGCCTCCAACTGTAAGCTATATTTCATTTTCGTTTGGAAGATAACACCTGCTGGGGTTATTGCCGTGACTTTTTAAAAATCAGAGTTTGAGATTAGCAGAATTTTGAAAACAGAATTTTACAGAATTTTAGAACAGTAGGTACCTACAGAACTTGAGAATAATAGAAAAGCTCAGTTCAGAATCACGGAATAACAAGAACAACCCGTTTTATATATGTATGTAATTTGACAAGCAGTACTAGGTACGAGCCCTCGGGCTCTTATAGAACCTATAATTTTTCATACTTATCTGAAAAATCGTATATAAAAATGCGAAAACATAACCATCGAATATCTAAATGGAAATGACAAATTTTTAAACTTGAGATTTCGATTTTTAGTGCGTGCGTCAGTTCTCTCTAAAATAGCAACAACTTAAGTAGGGGAAGTGGGGGCAAGACCGCCCACTTACAGGGGCGTACACTCCCTTGGGGCAAGTGGGGCGGTGCCCCGGGGCCCCCCACCGAACCCAGGGCCCCCACTGAAGACAATGCAGAGAAGGAAACTCTTAGCATAAATTGAGTTAAGAAGTAAATTAAAATGTATTTGAATCACTTCGGATACAAGGGAAACAAATTATGTAATTCAGTGTAATGTGTAATGCATTGGTAGCCATACGATATATATTGATTTAAAAAAAAGGTTACCCCAGGGGCCCCAACAAAATAACTTGGTTTTTTAAAAGAAAAATTGTAATTTTATCTTAGGGACCCAAAAAATATTACTTGAAAAATCTTTGCAAACACAAATAATACATTAGGGGACCCAAAAAAGCAAAAAAAAGTTTTGTTAATGGCATACCAAATATAACTTCAAGTCAATACATAAGCAAACAACTTCAGGCCAGGGGCCCCAAAAGCCTTTACTTCAGGGCGTCAAAAAAAAATTAATTAAAAAAAATTGTTTTTTTTAATTAAATTATATTTGTTGATGGAATAATAAAATCAAGTAGCCCCAAGAAATATGACTACGGGGCTCAAAAATATTATATGAAGGGTCCCAAAAAATAATTTTTCAGGAACCCCGTTAGTTGAGAGGCTATTAAATATTAATTTGGGGGCCCAAAAATATTCATCAAATTTTCTGATGGCATGACAAATATAATTTGAAGATCCTCAAAAGCTATTACTTCAGTGGTCAAATGGAAAATATCAATTCAGGGGCCCCAACATAAATACATCAGGGCCCAAAATAAAAACATTACGTTATTGGTGGCATTCCGAATATTACTTCAGAACAGAGGCCCCAATACCTATTAATTCTTGGCTCCAACAAAAAAAATTATTTTATATTTTGAAATATTATTTTTGGGGCTATGTTTGATGATGGAAAATCCAATGTGTACATATTACTTCATAACAGAGGCCCCAAGAACTATCAATTCTATGCTTAACAAATTTTTATTTTAGGGGTCTCTAAATATTTAATTTTGGGGGCCCTAGTACAAGTATTTACTACTTTTATGATAGACATTTTAAGTAAGTAAATAAATCTAAAAATAAATAAGCCATACAAAAAAAAATGTATGGCGCATACGTACTTTTTCTTTTTGTATCTAAGGGGCCCCCAAATATCAAAGGGGCCCCAAAATTTAGTCTTGCCCCGGGGCCCCGGTGACTCAACGTACGCCAATGCCCACTTAGTGTTTGACTGTCTTAAAAACCAATAAAAAACATCTTTTAATAAGAATAAAGTTTGTATTCATTAAGTTTCATGTTTTCTGCAGAAACTCTCATTATTATAAAAAATAAAAAAAATACTGAACAAAAGATAGTACGTTTTGAAAAAAAACATCAAACAAAAAACCGTCTTGCCCCCACATGGGGGTAAGACCGCCCTATCAAATTTTGTTGGAAGAAAGACCGTTTCTATTGTTTTAAATGTAGCCTAATTTGTAATAATAACACATTTATGTTATATTTTCATTATTTCTCACTCCAGCACAAGATTTTTGGTACACATTTTGCACTTAATCTAAAAATACTTTGGATTTGATCAAGAAAACAGTTGCAGATAGAAGGTACAAATACAATTTGCAAAGTCCTCTTCATCACAATCATCAATTACAGTATTGTTTGGCGCCTGTTGCTTAGCTTTTTTGAAGATTTAACGGTGAACTTCTTTATTCACTTTGTTTAAGCTACCAGAGCTTCCAATTTCGCCCATGGGCGGTCTTGCTCCAGTAATATATTTGATGTTCTGTATTATTTTTTTTTTTTTAATTTATCTTTATGACTCCTTCTTTCGCAGAAAATACCTTTTAATATTCGCTTTCTATTATAAAAAAAGGAAAAGTTAAAAATTTTAATTATTTCAGTGTCAAAAATACAACTGACTTTTCACATGAGCTATAACAATTTTATGAAAAATCACAAAATTTACCGTAACACTTCGGGGTCTTAACCGAAATTGCTTAAACTTACAGACGTGATCGATCGTACCAAAGGGCACGTATTTTCTATTGCAAGTGTTGCCAATTTCACTTTTTTCATACAACATAGTACGAAAACCGTCTTGCCCCCACTTCCCCTATATGTACGGTGACCACATTTCCAGAAGCAAAACCCGGGACACATACAAAATTTTTCGGATGGTTTTGAAAATATTGATTCTTTAAAAACATAAAAATAAATAAAAATTGAAATTTTTTAAAATGCGTTTTCATAATTTTTGCTCCATTTTGATATAAAGATTTCTTAAATAATTTTATGGGAGCATTTTCGTTGAAATCATTTAAGTCATATACAAAATAAAGGAAGCGTTTTTATACTTAATAAGTACTGTTAATCACTTCTAAAAAAATATTTTTTCAATCAAAATCGGAGAGCTATTTTTTAACATTTTAATTTTATTTAAAATGATTTGAAATTGTATAATCTCTAAATAAACTTCTAACATGTCCTTAAAATTTTTGAAATTTAGCTGAAATTACTAGACAACGTGGGTTCTTAACTCTTCTGTTCTTTATTCGAAAAAACTTTCCCTGATGGAGCTTTTCAACCTGGCAAATAAAAACTGGAGTTAAATATAATTGGTGACAAATTTTAAAAACTAAAGCCTAGTCTAGAGGCAAATTGAAAATTATAAAACGAGCTCAACAAAATCCTAAAAGAAAATTTTACTTTTCATTGCACATTACGTAGCTGAACCAACGAAATTCTTACCTGTGCAAGAATAATTGGAGAGTTTTCAATCGTTTGTCACTCATACTTAACGGTGCAGGTAATTTTTCTTGCTCCAAAAGAGTTTTTTTTTACTTTGGGAGACTCAGAAAAATTTTCGTTTTGCTTCGGCAGCAAGCTAGGCTTGACGCTTTTATACGAACAAATTAGAAAAACTTTAAATTTGCAACCACTGCTTATCTTGTTTTTCGTACAAAGTTTTTAAAATTTTGAATGAAAAAATCAGAGAATTTGCAAATACGGGACAATCACGGGACAAACTACAAAATACGGGACACTTACACGTCCCGGGTTTCTTAAATAAAAACCCGGGACAAGCTGTAAAAATACGGGACAGTCCCGGGTAAACCGGGACGGATGGTCACCGTACCTATATGCAACTTTGAACATTCACGCACGGTTTAAAATGTTTTCGTAGTTTTTAAGACATCCTTTGAAATAAGCCCTTTTTCATCACCTAAAAAATATTTCAAGTTTATAAAACAGTTTTCAAATATTTTTTTTTTTATTAATTTCAAATATTTTCGTATTAAAAACCTTTTTTGAATACAAAAAGCATTAAAACGTAATCATAAGTGTTAGGGTATGAGAAATTAGTATTATAAAACTAATTTCGAGGCACCTTTATTTTAACTTTATCTTGGTAAGAATTAAAATTTAATACTCATCTTCTTTTTTTTTTCAATACCTACAAGAATATTAAATTTAAAAATAAATGACAGCAGCAGCCAAAAAGTACACCCATAAAATACATATTTTCTTCAAAAAAAAAAAAAAAAATGCATTTTGGAAAACTTGTGAATTTGCATTAATATGAAAGCGCTTTGAATTTTTTCGAAGTAAAATTTAGGAATCACCTACTTTGACAAAATTAGATCACCAATAAGATTTCACTTTACAAAGTTTGCGAATACCTAAAATTATAAAAAAAAAAAAATACAATAAACTATAAAACCTAATATTTAACAGAACATTTTTGATTCTTAAAGCAGAAAAATATTAAATTTCAATACATCTTGTATTAAAATTCAAAGTAGATATTAAATTTAAAATATATTTTGGTGTTGCTTCATATCTATGTACTCAAAATTTTAAACAATGAAACTTGATTTTTAAATTTCTCAATTAAATGGTTGTTAGTGTTGTTAACAATTAAAACATTTTATAAAATAGTGGTTTGAGTTCCAATTTATACCTAGGTAGGTACTTACTTTTTTTATCGATCGATTAAGTTTATATTTTGCAATCTCAAAAAAAAAAAAAAAAAGGATACAAAAGTCTTGAATTTAACTTTACTCCGTTCATTTCGATTCAGCATTAAAAAAACTATTTCGTATTTTCAATCGTTTTAATTTCTTCTAAAGCGGGTCATAAAAAATTATGCTGTTAAAAATTAGTCAAGGCAAATTGTAAAAATTTAGTTCCTAAAACAGAAACAGTGCTCCGTCAATTTTTAAAAAGATTAAGTAGGTACTTTATTCCAATAACTTCTGCATTACCAACTCAAACCTTGTGATTTTTGAGCTATGACAGCATTCAAGTAAATGAGCGATATGATCTTAAACGTATGCCGTAATGCGGCCCTAGGTTTTGAGTCACAAGCTTTATACCTACCTACACAAATCTAAGTACCTGCCGATTTGTTTAAAAATGATATACTTTTGCCGAAAACGGTTACCAAAATTTAAAAATCGGCTTTTTAATATAAATAATTAAAAACTGGCTAAAGAATTCTAGACTTCTTTTTATTTTAAAGCAAAAGATCTAATGAATTAAAGTGGTAGTTTAAAAAAAAATATTTGGTTAATTTCATCCAGAAAGCAAGTTCTAATTACCTACGTTTTTTTCGATTAAAAGATCTTCCAAGAATTTTAGAGCTCCTGATAGATTTTAAAAAATGTTCGGCATACCTAATTGAAAATAAAATTTCATTATCTAATATTTTTTTAATTTTTTGGAGAAGTTAGGCAAACAAAAATGTTCTGTTTAGAGTTTCGGATAACATTGTTCTAAGAAAACTTTTTCGATAACACTGGTCTGCAAGGAAATCCTCCTTTCAATAAAACTATACTTTTCTGAAGGATTTTCGTATGTTGATTCCGAATCCGAAGTCAGAATTGACCTAGCACGTCACGTTTTTTAGATATTCCCGTAAGAAAATCTCAAAAACCCATTTTTTTTCCTGTTTTCGAAGAAATATTTTGGCATAATGTTATCTTTTTCAATTAAAATTATTTTTTTCTTTCAAATTCAGTTTCAATCTTCTCAATATATCTTTTCTTCTCCGAGATATCTTAATTTAAGTAAGTTTAGTGGGTTTGGCATATCTTATCACCGAAAAAAAAAAACCAATATCAATTTAACATTTTTTAAATATCAGCCAAAAATGATCTTTAAAATGTGTTTTATGATATTTAAAATGTTAAAACAACATTTTTATTATTATTTTTTTTGATATTTTATTATCATTTTTTCATATCAATTTCTCATTCCAAATTATTGAAAAGTATTAAATAAAAAACTCTTAATGTATACTAATTTAAAGGCGCTTTGTGTTTTTTCGAAGTAAAATGTATGATTTACTGAGAAAATTTGATGAGTACTACGATTTTACTTCATATAGTTTGGGAGAAAATAACAAAACAATTATATATCCTATAATAGAAAAAATAATATCACCACTATTTTGTAAAGAATATTCCCTTTCAGTAATGTTTTGAAAAAAGAAAGAAAATTCTTAAAATAATAAAAATAATAAAAAAGAAAAGGAAAGAAATAGGTTTTATTATAATAAACTAAAACGTCAAATCTAGTCAACATTGATATTTTAATTGTTAAAGTGAAATTTTCACTATCCCACTTGAAATTAAAAAATGCCAAAAAGATATGATAAAATATCAAAAATTGATATTTTGATTGTTGGACGACTTTTGTCAATGAAAAATGTTAATTTGATAGCTGTTATTATCAATTTTTTTTTCGGTATACCATTATGAAACTGATCTCTAAAAATAAATATATCTTTCTCCCTATAGAACAAAAGTATACTTTTCTAATGGACTTAAGTGTGCTGATTTTGAATCCGAACTCAAAAAATTTCGTTCAGCTCTGGTTTTTGAGATATAGTTGTTTTTTTTTTTTTTTTTAGTTTTTCTAAAAAAAACTTGATTTTGTGATACATTAATGCAAATATCTCAAAATACTGAAGTGATAGAATTTTTTTAACTTCGGATTCTAACTCCGCACATCAAAAACTATAAGAAAAATATACTTTTGTTTCTAGGAGAAGCTTTACAAGGCAGTTTATCGATAGGTTTATTACAAATAAGATATTTCTAAATAGAAAAGTAGTACCTATATAAAATTACAAAACACGTAAAAATTTTGTTTAATGTATTTTATTTTGCATATTTTACTTTTTAAATATAATGGGCGTTGATATTTTACAATTTCCTTAATTAAAGTGTTTTTGTTCATGTAGGATTTACTAAAAAGTGAAGCATTATATTTCTGCTTTTTTTGTCATTCAATATTTTAAAATATAAGTAAACATTAATGTAGAAGGACATATTTGGTGTCAATCGATAGGTCATATTATGGGGAATAAGTCCTCCAAATTTGAGCTGAAGTGCGAGAAATAGTTTTAATTTTATACAAGATGAAATGAATCTAAAAGGGTGATTTTTTAGAAACTACCCACATTTTTCAAAAATCATTTTTACAAAAATGGTAGGTACCTGATAGAATAGAATAGGAAAGTCTAATCTTTCATAATATCAAAAAATTATTTGAAGGAGAAAAAAAGTTAAATTTTGCAGACCAGTGTAACATAGTTATTTTAACATTTCTATTCAAATTTTTTTTTCTGAATTTTAAAATTTTTTCTTACTTTTGGAATTTTTCAGAACGGAACTTTAAACTTGTTTATAAAAATTCTAGTGTTGATTTCTTGAAAAAGTTTTCTTAAAACAATTTTTTAAAACTCCTTATTTACCTACTACTTATCTGCAACTCTAATTAGAACTTTTTTTTACTATCTATTAAAATTCGGCAGAACTATGTACCTACCAATTTTTAAAGTATAAGGACCACTCTTCTGATGCTATCAAGGACTACTTACGTAGGTATATATTTTTTTTTTTTTTGTCTAATAATCGTTTGCCAAAAGTTCACAAGAATTAAAAATTATAGGTACCAATGGACAGTTTCGATTATAACTTAAAGGACCCTTATCTTCAACTCATTAATAAAATCGACTTGGCAACTGGAAATAGTTTTTTTTTTTGTTGCTTATTTGTTCCTTATTATTTACGCCGCATCTTAGTTATAGTAAAATAAAAGCAAGCAAGGCATAAATTGTAGCGACGGCTACAGGACAGTATCCTTTCCAGTTCCCTAAAATAAAGATCTTTTTCGGTACCTTGTTCATCTGGGTTAAAGATTTAAATTTTCTTGGCACTTCATATAAACCGTGTTAATTATAAATTAAACTAATTTATTATCTAGCTACCTAGAAGACCAAAACACTAGTAAGTATTTAAAATAAGATATCAAGCCGTCGCAGTTGTAAAATCATCTGTACCTAAGGAAAAGTTGGCATTTATAAACACAAAATCATGCAATATTTGCAGGTTATTTTCCAGTCAACCTTTTCCGTCGGAAGTCGATAACGTCAAAACCTACGGATTCGGCTCAGAGTTTAAATATCAAACTCGTGTCTAACTTTAATCAAAAACTGCAACAATTTGATTTTCACAATAAAAACCATTTCCATTATAACGGTATTACAACACTCATTCAAAACAACAATGATTCAAAATTTAACTGCCATAACTACCAACGGTATGTAAGTTTCCATTTCGTATTCGGTTCGGACAAAACATCAACGAAAAATATACACATTTAATGATGGTGTTCACCGTCGTTTTATTGTGGGGATATCTTCTATAAGAATTCTCATTGTTCATTCAAAAGTCATTTCCTTGGCGTAAAGCACAAAATCCTCGACCGCGAAATTTATCAAAATTTTTGTGTGCAAACAGTATCTAGGTGGGATATAAGTGGTAACGGTAGGTATATAAAATTCAAAAACAAAAAAAAAAAAAAACAAAAACAACAAAACTCTCCCGGAAATGAACAAAAATAGTCTTAAAATTCAATTTCGAATCCGTCCGAAATTTCCGCCTGTTATGATGCCATTCCATTCCTCCAACGGCAAATCCATGATGGGGGCCCTTAAAAAGCTTGAATATCACTCCACCATTTCAAAAAAAAAAAAAAAAAAAACCATCATATCATTCCATACTAACAACCGCATTTCTTCTCTCTCGCGACTCTGACGACGACGCACACACTCTCTGCAACTCACAACCAAAAAGCCAGCCATATTGAAATCATTCAAGTATTTCGAAAAACAGGGGTGTGGCCAATTGTAGCTAGGGCCCATTTCATAATGGCTACCGACATCCATTCATTCTGTTATATGAAGAGTACGGTTATATTGTGCATGTTTATATAGTTGATGCTATGGCTGCTAAACAGTGAAGTTACGGTTTTTTCGAACTTCGTTTGAACACACACACATTTAAACAGTGTTTTCGAATTGTGATGGAATTTATGGCGGAGGTATTTACTTGGTACCTTCGACTTCGAACCGACCTGCGTGTTCTCACCTTTGCCATCTGAAAGTGTGGGTGCGTTTTGTATGTTTGTATATGGTGGGAATGGTGTGTGTTGAAGGTGACTTGGTGTTAAGGGTGGCGTTCGGTTATTTTTTTTTGTTTCTTCCATTTTCTTCTCTTGGGCGCAAGTAGTAAATGAATTGGAAAATTCTTTTCTTTTGTTGTTTTGTTTAGGTATTCTTTTTTCGAATTTTCTTTTTTGTTAAATTTTTCTATCTGGGAACTGGGAATGCCTAGTTGAGTTCTACCTGTTTTTTTTCGAAATTGAAATAATGCCGATTAACCGCTGCCGCAGGTAAAAGATAGGTACCCTTTGGGTAGGTTACTCGCGCCTGTTGATTAGAGACATTGAAACTGCTACTACTATGGAAGGTATTTTCTGTTCTCTCTCTTTCTCTTTGTTATGATGATGATATTGGTCCTGCAGCACTGTGCAACACGACCGCCACAATATTGCAGGTGGATATATGCAATCTACCTCCTGTGTCTCTTGGCAAATGCTTTGTGATGATGTTGTTGTCGATGGTTTAAAGAAGATGTCTTCATCAGTCGCTGGTTCATTTTGAGGATCATTATAGAAATGTTCCTTCATAGTCGAAGCAAAGTGAATGCGTTAACAGCGCGGTCGCAATAACAATGATGACGACGGCAGCGCAACTATATCTTTATGTGAGATAATAATTTATTGGAAAAGGATATTGTGAAGGAGCACATAATTTGTTTATGAGCTATCGATCATAATCATTTATCACTTTTTGTAATTTACTTGAGCCAGAATAACAATGAGCAAATATATGTACAAATTTAAATAGGTTTGTAGGTAGACAACTTAAGATTTATCATATCAACTTACTTTTCTGTTCCAAAATAGAGATACCTATTAATTTTAATAAAACACTGGATTTTGTTAGTTTTTTTGTTGTTTTTGTTTATATATCTATTTTTTTTTTATAAGAATAATTTATATCTAGGTGCTTAAATACAAATATCAATTTATATCAATAGTCTTAAAATTTGAAAATAAATTGAATTGAAACAATAAACTGAATTGTTATGCCAGTATGACATAATTTTTACCACGGTAGTTGCCTATCGATATTAAAACAATATCATAGCGGGAGTGGGTCAAAATTTTAACTTCAAAATTCTGGATTTCAAAATTCTGCTTTTTTAAAGAAAATTCATTTTTTCAAAATTCTGCCACCATATACCTATTGAACAAAATAATTCAGCTAATTCTGTTTTTTTTTTTTTTATAGATAGCAGAAATAAATAAATAATATAGCTTAAAAAAAAAAACTACACCTCATTAACGTACATAATTCCACATTAGTACGTTAATAGCTACAAGTTTATTGTTTCTGTCGCAAACCTTTTTTTAAATGCAAAGACCGAGTTTATTTCAACTAACATCTATAAAAATTATAAACTAAGTTGTATAATACAAAATATTCCTTAATTCTTATTAAATTTTTTGAATATTCATCTTTAATTTTGATAAATTAATAAGTTTTTAATTATTTTCCGACAATATTAAATATATTATAACTTTTAATTAGGTAATATTTTCAAGTTTATTTTTTTATCAAACAAAAATTGGTATGCGTAAAAAAAGTCAAAATAAGTAGGTAAGCAATGAAATAAGTACCTAGTTGATTTTTCGTGTGAATGATTTTACAGAATTCTGCAAAAAAAATTAAAAAAGGGATTGGAAAATGTTAAAAAGCGTTTTTTAACATTTTCCAAACCCTTTATTAATTTCTAGCAGAATTTCGTAAAACAGATTTTTGAAAAGCAGAGCTTTGAAAAGGAGAATTTTGACCACAACCCTATCATACCTAGTCTATGGATGGCTACAAAGGCAAGGCAATTTACCTATACTTTTGTAACTACTTTTAAATTTAAAATTAAATTTTGTGACTTACCTTCAATATACCTTAAATATTATTCTAGATAGGTACTGAAGATTTTTGTATCCTTTAGGAATCATTATCAATTATAAAATAAACTTTATCAAACATTTTAGAATCAGCATTACCTAACCTAGGTAGAAAGGTATTTAAAAGCATATATTCAAATTTTTCAAGTAACATTTTTTACGAAATCATGCAAAGAAAGGTGTTTTGAATACTAATTCAAATACAATTTACCAGTTGTTACCTATGTAGCTATTTATACCTAGGTAGAAATAGAACTCAAAATATAGGTAGCACATGTCCACGAGCTTTTATCATTTTATTTTTTTGTTTTAACTATTTCTGTTAGATACTGCTACTAACCCGAGTAGAAAATAAAGTTATCAATTTAGAAATTAAAATGACTTAAAATTTAGGTACTTATGAAACACGTAAGGCTTTGAATTTTGCTGATAATTATACAAATCAATTTCGCGTGGGTTGCATACCTAAGCAAAATTAGTTTTTTGTGTGTTGTAATGAGATTGATGAGTTTGATTCTAGAAAATTGTGGAAAAATACTTAAAAGGGCTTATATAGTATACCTTACATTCACTAAGGAAGGTAAATCTATTCGTATTCGTACCATTACCACTTACTGCACCACCTGACCCAAAAAAGTTACCTAAATTTTGATTGTTTTCTTAGCAAGTTTTGAAACAACTTTAAAAATTGATAATTAGAAGAAAAATTGCCAAGATAACAATCAAAGTATAGGTATAACTGATACAAATTTAAAACCAAACCTAAGGACTTGGTATAATAGGTAATTTTATATCTGAGTGTTTTTTGTGGCAACATATTTTTTTTTGCATTTACCTATGTTTTTGTTTTGATAAAAGTTAACAAAAAAATACTATCAAACATTGTAAAGTTTCCAAAAACACTACATTAACAATTGAATCGTTTGTTTTCAAAAGCAGTTAAGTCCATTTTATAAAATTTTTCATGCGAAACAAAAGACTACTTAGATAGAATTTGTTTTATCATTCAACAGATTTGTTTCCAAGAACTACTAGTGGGTTATAAAAACTTGCAACACGTCAAAAACTGTTTGGTAAATAATCTACTTTAGATTGAAATCTTGTTTTAGAATTTGAACATTTTACAGAGTGCTAAAAAAATAAGGGAAAAAAGCGATTTTTCGTCATATCTTTACTAAAAGTAATTGTATCGCTGTTGTACAAAACCATAAAACAATTTGAAACTTAATGCCTTTGAGGTTGAGGTTAGGTAAGGCCTTTAAGGTTTTTAGATCTTATAATAAAACATTTTTAAAGCAGGTGTCTAATGTTCACTGCGCAGTGCTTTTTTTCGTTAACAAAATATTATTTTCTTATTTGTTTAGACTATGATTCGACTTTTCTCGTTGAAAAATCGTACACGATTCAAAGATGCCAGACTTTTGTCTTTTTGACTTTTCTGTGGGCTCTCGGCTTATTATTTTGTGCTTAAAATTATGCCTGATTCACAATATTGCGAGATGTTGAGACGAGAACGTTGCGAGTAAAATTAATGTCTAGTTTTCGATGTTTTGCCAAATAATTTCCTTTTTTTACACACATTCTTCTATATGCTGTCAAAAACAAACATATAGGTACCTGAAAAAAATCGTAACATTACCAAATGAAAATGGATTACGATTTAAATGACCAAGCAAGAAAAAATTTCGTCTCGTCGTCTCGCAAAATTGTAAATCTGGCATTAATATTTTCAAATCTAATGAAACTTATAATCAAAATTTTCTTTTGTAAGAACGCAGTTACTGAATGTAATTCAGGTTCAAATGACCTCAACTGTGACCTTGGGCGAAAAACACTGGACATCTGATAATTTGAACTTTTAAAATTGAACACTGTAGGTAGTACCTATTCTAAATTAGAGAATAATGATAGATAAAAGATTTTAAACTGTAATCATAATTTTTATATCTTTCTATTTCATGGCATGTACTTTCAATATTTAACAAATACAGATTGCTGCAGCATAAAATAATGAACACAGCGAAATTACGAAATTTAAAAAAAAAAAACAAGTTGAATTGAAATGTTTGCGGATTTTTAGTATAACTTTTAATTCTCAGTTTCATCCCGAATAGAATATACATTTTTTGTTCTTTGAATGTCTGACGGAAAACATTTAAAACGAACTCGAAACCATTCAACAATTCAAGCTTTGTATAACCAAAGCCGATTAGCAGGTGTTAAGTTGTAAAACTATTTAAAAAAGTAAGTAAGTCCAAGTAACCATAAGAACAAAAATATTTTTAAAGAAACTGAAAAACCGATTTATTGGTTATATCTGTATCTGATATGAAAATTCACGCTTGTAGTGGAAAAAAATTCAATTTATTCAAATAACTACACCGAAAAAAAAAACAATATCAATTTAACATTTTTTAAATATCAAATTAACATTTTTTAAATATCAGCCAAAAATGCTCTATAAAATGTGTTTTATGATATTTAAAATGTTAAAACAACATTTTTATTATCAGGATGATATTTAAATGTCACATTTTGGAATTTTTTTTTGATATTTTACTATCATTTTTTCATATCAATTTCTCATTCCAAATTATTGAAAAATATTAAATAAAAAATTCTTAATGTGTACTAATTTAAAGGCGCTTTGTGTTTTTTCGAAGTAAAATGTATGATTTACTGAGAAAATTTGATCGGCACTAAGATTTTACTTCACATAGTTTGGGAGAAAATAACAAAACAATTATATCACCTATAATAGAAAAAATAATATCACCATTATTTTGTAAAGAATATTCCCTTTCAGTAATGTTTTGAAAAAAGAAAGAAAATTCTTAAAATAATAAAAATAATAAAAATGAAAAGGAAAGAAATAGGATTCATTATAATAAACTAAAACGTAAAATCAAGTCAACATTGATATTTTAATTGTTGGACGACTTTTGTCACTGAAAAATGTTAATTTGATAGCTGTTATTATCAAATTTTTTTCGGTTTATTGCAAAAATGGTTATTGGTAAAAACTCTATAATATTTTTTTTCGAACAAGAAATTAATATTTATAAATGAAATGGTTTGAGAGAAAAGCAAAAAAATCACTTAGATTCCTGTCCCACAAATAAGATTCTTTCCTTTTTTTTCTCTCTTTTCGAACCTTATTGATAAATTATATAAAATAAACATTCACAAGTCCTTAATTGTCATTCTAATACCAAATTGTTTTAAATGTTTTTCATAATCAATCTCATCCAACATCGCCTGATACCAAACTAAACTACCCCTTTCTTTAAAAAGAAACTTCCTTTGATCAGACAAGAAAACAATTTCCATTTTCAACCCCGTGCAGTCTTTATAAAAGTCATGTTTTGAAAACACCTTTCTTCACCGTCACCGTTTTATGATGAAATTAAAACAAAGCAATTCATTAAAACACCATCACCCGCTATCTAAACGAGTGATTGTTGTATTATAAAGGAATCAAAATTCCTTTTCTATTGAAATTGTGAATCATTCATTCATAATGCTCGAAGGAAAGGATGGTTGAGGACATATCCCCGCGAAACTAAATGTATAAAAGGTGACTCCTGAAACATCATTTCCTCATGCAATTTCTTGACAACCAAACAACAATAAACAATAACGACGAAGACTGACGCACGGTGAAACAATAGATGATACTTTCATAATGATTTTGATAGATGGCTATAAATTTATCCGTGAAGGATACACATCCCCCAAATCAATGCTGGGGTGTGAGAGTGTGTATATATTGTATTGCCAAGGCATTGTCTAAATCCTTTATTCTTCATGTTGTCTTCCATCGCACAAAAGGATACAAAAGGTGTGCGCGGGTGTGAGGTGAAATGAAATTCTGTATGTGACTGAAAAGATATAGCAAAAAACAGGTTGGCATCTAGGAATTCTGAAAATGTTTGATTAATTACATTCCGCCCGTTACATTTGTCGATTTGTATATAGTTTTTTTTTATTCATTCTTTTGGTTAAATTAAAATCAACTATAATTAATTTCTGTTCTTCTTGAAGTCTGAATTAAATTTATTATATATTTTTAAAAAAAATCTCTTGATTTTCTGATCTTGTTTGTTATATAATTATATTTTTCTTTTTTGCTTAGATACATACAAAGGTGGAACTAATTAATTTGATTCTATTCCGTAATCATAAAAGGTGAACAATGTTCTTGGAAATATAAATACATTTTTTTTTGTTTTTGTTTATGTGATCGTTTCATTACATTGTATTTTACATCAGAATACTTATATTGCATTTAATTTTCATTATTGTATTAATGCAAAAGACAAACTGAGATTTGAATAATGGATGATATTTTATAATTATAATTGAAGCAAAATTATTTTATTCTTTATTGACATTTTAAATATTTATAAAGAGAACGGAACTGGTAATATAATGTTTATGATGGAAATTATAAGATTTTATTTAAAATCTTTAAACTTATTGGTAACTATTTGTTAAATAGTAATTTTTACTGTGGAAAATTTTGAAGACCACATTGAATTATACCTAGAGAAAATTTTCTTATTTTGGGAATCTGTTAAAAGTCTTACCGATTCACTGTGCAAGTCGAAATCTTTGACAAGTGCGTTGTTGACTGTTTCCCCCTATTTCGGGCCTGAGAAATCGATTGGCATCATTAGTTTTTCGATTTATCGGTACGACTTCGAACAACATTTTTTTCGGAAGTTTTTTCAATAATTTTAAGCATTTTGCCCGGTTTACAGTCGTTTTTCTTGTTTATATTGCTATTTTTCTGCTCAAACGTTATTTACTACCAGCATAAACTACTGGCTTTGTGAAAATGTAACGAATGTGTTGCCGTTGTGTTTTAATATATTTTTTTTTACATTTGAAGCCGATTTGTGAGAAAATTGCTTCCACCGCTTAAACAATTTAATCTTATCCTTCACTCCCATACAATTTTTTTCTGTAAATAATCTTAATAATCCTTTATTTATAATCATTTTATTTATAAAATTTAAATAAAAAAGTTTTGAAAAAAAAAATTGTTTTTAGTTTAAAAAAAAAACAAAACGGCAACACCGGCAATTTTTAACACATAGATTTTAAAGTACACTTCGCGTCACTTGAATAGAAACAACATTTTTTCTTTAGAAAATAGCGATTGGCGCTTTGGTGAGGTAACTTAGTAGATTTTTGGTTTTGCATTTTCAAAGAGGAACTTTTAACAAACAATGTTGTAAAAACAAAAAACCCAAAACAGAAACCGTATGGCTTCTAGTTGCGTTTTTTTCGCATTACCTCACAAAAAACAGTGTTTTTTTTTGCGTCACTTGAATAGAAACAAGCTCTTAAATTAGATAAAAATGATGAAAAATCATGGAAAACACTAATTATAGTAAGGCAATATTAAGCTTTGACATTATTTGCACATTATAACCAATTATGAGCTACGAGCTACCAATAGGCACCACAGAAAATGCATAAATAGAACTTAACATTGAAAATGCACTTCTACTGTACACAATCGTGGACCTAATTGGAGAAAGTGATAAAAGTGTTTGGTAACTTCTTACAAATTAAGAAAATGACATTTTCTACAATTTAAGGATTGAATAAGTGAAATAAACTTTCGTTTTTATCCGGAATGCATCTGTTTTGTTTTTATTGCGTTGTTTTTTCTTGAAATATCCTTGTGCAATCTCTAAGACGGTTGTTCTTCCACGTTCCTAAACTTGCCAAGAGCTTCTACCAATATTTCTTTGTAAAAGTTAGCATCTGTTTTTGAAGCGTGAAGCTTCAATTTTGCTATTGCACATCATAAAAACAAAGCGTATTACTATAACACATTTTAGTGCCCTTTATTGAGGATGCGATAAAGGTTATTCTTTTATAAACCAATGAAATAGGGCTAATATTAACGTGGTCCATCTGAGTTGGTATGTTTTCCTTTAAAAAACCACTCTTTACCTCACTACTTTTCAGTTCGAATGCAACTATAAAATAGTTAACTTTTTTGTAATCTTAGTAGAACTTAAAATGTTGTTATTTTGCATTTTGAGGCTTTTTTAATGTTGTGCACCTTTTATAACTTTCAGGATGGAACAAACCAACACGTTTCCATCGCACTAACACCACGTTTTTGACCGATTTTAGCGGCAAAGTGAAGAAAATTGCAGCTAGTTTTTAAGTTATTTTTTTCTCTGCTCGTGACTTGGTTCTCACCTGTCTTATTTTTTGATTTGATCACTAGTTTACGATATTTTAAAAATTATCTCATCCAAATTTGGTAAATTTTCCAATATCTTTCTCGATTTTGCATAGTGCAGGTGCATTTCCAATGTTAGCTGCTATTTAGGCATTTTCTGTGGTGCCTATTGGTAGCTCGTAGCCCATAATTGGTTATAATGTGCAAATAATGTCAAAGCTTAATATTGCTTTACTATAATAAGTGTTTTCCGTGATTTTTCATCATTTTTATCTAATTTAAGAGCTTGTTTCTATTCAAGTGACGCAAAAAAAAACACTGTTTTTTGTGAGGTAATGCGAAAAAACGCAACTAGAAGCCATACGGTTTCTGTTTTGGGTTTTTTGTTTTTACAACATTGTTTGTTAAAAGTTCCTCTTTGAAAATGCAAAACCAAAAATCTACTAAGTTACCTCACCAAAGCGCCAATCGCTATTTTCTAAAGAAAAAATGTTGTTTCTATTCAAGTGACGCGAAGTGTATTTTTCATTTCCGACGTTTAAGAACAGAAACTATTAAAAATTAAATCTGTAATTTACTTTAGTTACTCCACTAAAACGGCAAAAATTTCAAATAGAAATTTAAAAAAATTAAAATTTTTGATTTATACACAAATTTTTGAATGCAATATTTGAAAAGAATTAAAAACCAATAAGACTGCATTTAAAATTATGTGATAGGTGAAAGCAAAAACTACGAAAACATCTAATAATTTCAAAAACCGAAATAAAATATAAAAAAAATTTTTAACGAGAAATTTTGAATGTAATCTTTTAAAGAAATTATTTTGCAACCAGAATCAACAACATTTTAAAAATAGATGATTTAACTCGAGAGAAAAAAAATTTTATGTATGAGTTAAAAATTTCCCATACAAATTTGTATGGGGATAGTATGACCCTAGAGGCACGGGTTAATGACCTCCAAAAAATTTGTTTTTGCTAAATTCCCCGTATTTAGCCCCTAAACTTTCGATCTGGGGGGTGTCACCCTCGAAAACATCACTTTGGGAAGTAACGGACACCCTAATAGGTAGGTACTCTTCCTAGAAATTTATAGAAGTTATATGATATATGAACATTTTTGTAAGGTTTATCAATCTCTACACTTGTTGTTTGAGATTCGATCTAAAACTTGAAGAGCGAGAGGAATTTGAAAATTTTACTTAAGTTTCTTTTCCAAAATTACCTACTTTTCAAAAAATACAACTACTGGCAAAAAAAAAAAAAAACAAAATTAAAAAAATCAAGTTTGTGGAATTGAAAAACATTTCAAAAGCGAAACCTATTGTTACTAATCTTTCAAATTTTGTCCGCAAAATTAAAAACATGTTTGGTTTGCTCAATAAATGAGCATTTAATTAGCTGAGATTTTTTTCTGATTTCGCCATATAGTGTCCGCCAAAGTAAGGGAAGTAGGAACCTTACCTCTGAGCTTATCTTTATAAAAATACTTGTCTCTTTCTTATTAGCTCAGCATTACGGTGCCAAAGTATAAAGATACATGTATGGGTCTAAAATCCCTGATTGTGTTTGCGGTTGCATCACTACTTGTTGCATTGTTTTTCACAAATTTTTCATTTTACAGTTTTTTTTTTGCATTTCGATTTCCGATAATACCAATCATTTTTTGCTCTCATTTTGCCTACTGTTGTAGCCTTATGAGAAAATATCTATTAGGTATCAGTTATCAAAAATAGATGTGAACGGTATTTCGAAACATTTATGTTTGTGAATGTGTGAAAGTAGTTAGCTCCACTTTTTTTGAAATTGTTATTCTTGAAAGTTCCAGGTTGTTCCCGATTTGTTCTGGGAAGTTCCAATTTTTATTTGGAAAATTTTCAAAAATAGGGGTTTTACAATGGTTCTTGATCTAGCTCCCCTTTTTAGAAAATTGAATTTTTGAAAATCGTTCCAGGTCTTAAAAGTTGTTCTTACACGGCGAATAAGAACACCTAAAAACAAGCGTATTTCTGCATGATGTTTTACCAAGGTGACTTCCGTCTTAAATTAAGCGGAAAACCACTAAATTTAAGATGAAAATCTTTTTACTTTATTGATTAGGAAGCTTTTCTTCTTAATTTAAGTGGATTTCCGCTTAATTTACGATGAAAGTAATAATTTTGCAAAAACTCAAGCAGAAATCCATTTGTTTTTAGGTGGTATCTTTCTCCGTGTAACTAATAATGTTGCAAATTGTTGGACCTCTGAGTTCAATATTTCGAAAGTTAGGGACCAAAAACCAAAAAAATGTCAAGCCCTCCTTTTTTCCATTTTTTTTATTTATAGGTACCTACTCGTACATACCTACATAATATATTTTTTATGTTTTTTTTTTCAAAATGTACATACCTACCTAAATATTTTTTCTAATGTCATGTTTCCAGATTGATTTTACGGGTTAAGCTAATTCTTAATTCTAAGATCGATTGATACATCCAACTATTTTTTTAAGGATAAAATTAATTAGGGGAGCAGGAGCATGTAACTTTTCTAGGTACTTATATGGCAAAAAATAAAAATCAATGATTTTTACACTTGAAAAAATATTTGTATTTTGTGGTTTTTAAGGTGGAAAGAAACTAATCAACTTAAGCTTCTTATAATGAATGTCCATGCAATCAAGTAAGAATTGTAAGTCAAATAAATAATATTTGAGGTCCAATTCCCACAACAGTGGATTTACTTTTTTCTAAATTATAAATTAAAAAAGGTCACTGTGGTGTATACGTACTATTTTAATTTTATTTTTGAGGTGAATAAAAACTAATGCTTCTATAATTTTTAAACTAAGCGTAGGATAAATGTTGGGCTAACGTAATGCAACTGAATTACAGTGCAAAACCAACAATTTTACACTGAAAAAATAAATTATTTTTTGTGATTTTTTAGGTGAAAACATTAGAATCCTTCCCTTCCCCTTTTAGTCGCCTCCTACGACAAGCAAGGGGTCAACTGTGGATGTATTCTCTTCCAGCCCCAAGCCACAGGGCTTGAGAGAAAAAAAAAATAAAAAAAAGTTCATAAAAAAACAACAAGTTTTTTTTTTACTCTAAAAAGTAGGGTTTATTTACAACAAATTGTATTCCTTTCATTTTCTTGTTCATATATAATATATATAATATTGTATATATATATATAATAGTATTTTTTCTTACAGAATGAGGCCTATGCTTACGTATTTGGATTTTGTTCATTTCATTTTATATATAATTAGTTGATTTTTTTTTTGTGTTTTCCTTTCAATGAGGAAAACATTTTTTTTCAAAATTTTTAAATACCAAATCTTCAAAAATAAAGAGCACAAATTTTAATTATAATTTTTTTAATTTTTTGTTTTGAAGAATTTATTTTGTTTTTATTTTATTTCTTATATTTTCATAGATTTTTGGTTGCAAAATTCATATTTTATTTATTTTTTTTGTTCTTATAAATTAAAGTTTTTTAATTTTATTTATTTACGTATATTTATTAGGTTCAATTTGTTATTTACTATAATATCATGATACATAAATCATAAATAATTATTCAACAAATTTAATCACATTTTAACTGTATGTTTTCCACATTTTTTTTTTTTTATTAATTTTGTTTTTTTTTTTTATTTTATTTTATATATCAAATCTATGTATCTTACAATATTGTTTTTTATTTAGTTTGAGGGTGAGTTTTTGTTCTTAAATATTTCCATAGTTTGCTGGTCTATACAAAATTTACAAAATGCAAAATATGTTCCTTATACAGAATTTTGAAATCAAAATAAATTATATGTTTGATTTTGCTTTTTCGTTAGAAAGTAAAATAATAGAACATATTTTACATTAAATTTAATGGTTGTTGTTAGTTTTGTCTAGTTTTTTTTTTTTGTTTTACTATATACGAATTATTTTTATACAAGTTAATACTTAAAATTAAGATTTTTATTTATTTTTGTTTTTTTTTTGTTTTTTTAATTATTGTATGGCTTTGGTATATTGTTTTATTGTGGTTCATGTCTATATGTACAAAAACACACAGACTTTGATTGGTTTTACACTAGGTTTTATATATTTTTTATTTTTCATCGTCAAAAAGCTATTTATTAACATGGTATTTTGTATTTTATTGTTAATTTGGGTCTATTTTGAATGTTTTTTGTTTATGCCAAAATGAAAATTTTTGTTTGTAAAAATAAAAGATTTTTTTTTTGAAAAACCGATTTTTAGCCTAATATTTTGTAATTTTAAATAATAACAACTTCTTTTTTATTTTTTATTAATAAATATTTTTTGGTATATAATATATTTAATAATTTTTTTTTTTTTTTCATTATTAAGTTAGCCAATTATTATCTTTTTTTTTTTAAATTTTGTTTTAATATTTTTTTCTTTTTCTGTATACATGTTATCCTTGCGCAAAAACAAAAATAATTTTGTTGTTGTCTAATTTTCATTTTGAAAATTAAATAAGAAAAAGAAAATTAACAAAATTTATTTTGTAGAGGGCTTATGTAATTTTTGTTTTTTTTTTTCATAATAAATAGCTAGGATTTTGGGATTTATTGTGTGTTTTTTTTTTTCAATTTTTGTATTTTCTTCCACCAAAAAAAAAATAATAATAATAAATACGAAAAAAATATACAATTATCTAAATTTGTTCAATTTAAATACAAAAATTATTAAAAAACGAAACAAAAGTTTAGTTTTTTTTATTTAGTTCTTAAGTTGAAGATTTTTTTTATTATTGTTTTTATTTTTATATTATTTTACAATGCTTTTATTTTTTGATACTTTTTTTTATTATTATTTTGTTTTACAAATTGCACTGATTTTTATTATAAAAAAAATAATAAAAAATAATTACAACAAAATCATCACTGGCCTTTTTTATTAATTTATTAATAAATCTATAGGTAAGTTAAATGTGCATTTTCTGTTAATTGTGTTTGACGATCCAAAAAAATAGAAACTTGTAAGAAATAAAAAAAAAAAAAAACAAAAGGTGCTGAGATGTGAGTGAAAAAAGTTTTTTTTTTTTTAACTTTTCGGAACAGAGAAGTATCTTAGTTTTGGTTAAGGTTAGAGAGACATTTTTTGTGCAAAAAACTTCTGACTCGAGGAAACTGCCAAAATCCTGTCTGCGGAGTTAAATGCTGAAGCATCTTCTCAGTTCAAATCAAAGCTGAGATCTACTTAAATACAAAAGATACACTGAGGGAAAAGCCACCATAAAACAACGTAAAATCAATGAACACCACATTGATTTAACTATTATTCGGAATGATTTTGCGTTGAAGATGAACATTTTAAAATCAACATGGAAAAAAGGTTAATTTTTGATGGTTTCGTTTCTTAAAGTCACATAAATCAATGTAGTTCATCTTTGAAACAAAGACGTTTCAACTTCAATTTATTTTTTCCCTCAGTGTAGAAAGATAAACTTCTTATACTGTCTTTTGTATTGAAACTCGTACAGTTCCAGAACGTATTGTTTACGTATATTTTACCTACTGGTCAAGAGTTGCCTACCTAAAGCAATTGCTTGTTTTATTTGTACCTATCAAGATCCATTTTCACTATGAATATGCAATTCGTCTGAGCGAAAGCTTAAAATTTTTCAAGGGAAATGAAAAAAAAAAAATCTTGAATGGATTGACAAATCGGTCTCTATTATTTTAGATCACGATGGATATATTATTAAAACATCATTTCTAGTGCTAGTCACGAAAAAAGGTTTTTTTTTTCCTGATGTATGTGACAATGAACATTTTTTTATGTTTAAATATATTTTAAGAGATTTGTTCATATTTAATTTAGAAAATTTACCATAAGTGTAAGCATACAATACTTCTTCTCTGTGACATCCATACATTTTCTTGACGTTGTCTGTCTGTACGTGACGCTCCTTTGTTTTGTTTTCTTTTTAGTCCCATACTAAAGTAAGTACCTAATGAGTTCAATTTTTTGTGTTCATCGAAGATGGATAAAATCTTCGACAAATATGTAGGTATATATAACTCAGATTTGTCTGTACGTGACTGTAAAATACACCAAGTGCTCTCGCAAAAAATACTGAAATCTGTTGATAATGGGTACAGTGGACCTAACTTCAAGAGAAATATTTGCACATTTTTACCATTCGATTTAAACTTAGAGCTCCATTCTACTTGTAGGGCGTTAAAGAATAAGAAATGTTTCGAGAAGCTTAATAATTGCTTTAATAACAATAATGGCATTTGGTGGTACCTAATATCCTTGGAAGCTACAGAATTCTTTGATATTTTTTTTTAAACTTTCATTCATTTTTTTTACATTTCACTTTTCCCTTATTGTTTGTTCCGGGCGAAAAGATTTTCACGTTTTGAAAACTTGAACTTTTTGCACGTAATATACGAGTAGGTACCTACGAGATAATAATAAATTTTGGTGAAGGCCAAAAAACCAGTTTAGCGAAAAATACTAATTCCCTTCATGTGAAGCTCGCAATAGATTTAAATTTCGGGCTAACAGGAATATTTCGAGTGGAAAAATTTCCACGTGAAACTCACAATAAGGCCATAACTTCATTTATCAGCTATATGTACATAAGACCTGAAACACGGATCTCTTTGTTTCTGAATTACATGAAATCCTCGAATTTGAAGTATTAGACACAAAGTCTCAATTTAACCGGAATAGGTATATGCTTTGTAGTTGCATTTGCAAATAATTTACAAATATCAGCTGTGCCGACATAAAAACATTGTTTTTTTTGACAAACTTTGGTTAAAAAAAAACTGGAAAATAATTTTTATTCGAAATTTTTAAACGTCTTTAAAAAAGTTTTCTACTTTTTGAAGCAAACAAACTGTCGAAGGTTCAAAACTCCTAACCTTCATCTATTTTCACTCACAAATGCAGAAATAATTACTAATTGAACATTTTGTTGTTTAAAGAAAACCTCCACAAAACCATCATATAAGAATAGGAGGGTTATAGTTATTAAGAAAAATATAAAAATAAAATTCCGATGTTTAAAAAAATTGAAAAATTTTGTTGAAGATAGTTAACCAAAGAAAAAACATGTTTTGTTCTGAGAATTAATGTTTGTATACACATTTAATTTGTTTTGCAATTTTAAATTAGATTTTTTTATTTATTTAGTAAAATGTTATGTCTTAATAATGGATCTATATTAATATTTTTACTAGGTTTTTGTTTGTATTTTTCTTTTATATAATTTACACTTATAAATACAATTTAGATTGCATTTAACATAATATATATAAATGTTTACTTTTTTTGTTTGTTTTGTTTTTTTATTTATTACAATTACATTTAAATATTTATAATTATTTTTAACTTATTTAATTTGAGGTCACATGAGTTGGTTTTGTTGTTGTTGTTGTTGAGTGTTGTTTTACATATTTTTTTTTTTTAATTAACAAAATCAATTTTTAAAAACAAAAATAGGAAAAAAAAAACAGAATTAAAAAAGAATTTATAAATATAGTTAATTCCAAAACATACATACAAAATTCATGTAGATTTATAATAATATTAAATTTTAAATTTTTAGGAAACTTTTTTCTTTTGTTATTGATAGTTTAGAGACATATTTTTTGTTTGATGTTTTTAATTTTTTTTGTCTACATAAATTAATTTTCAAAATATTGTATTGTGTTTTGCAATATAAAAACAACTTTTATTTGTTTTTTTGAAAAATTCATTTCTAAAAATGAAAGTAGGAGTGTTTTTGTTTTTTGTTTTTTGTTTATAAATATTTAAAGATTTTTTTGTTGTTGTTTGTTTGTTAAGTAAATACACAATTATGATAACATATTATTTAATTTTTTTTGTTAATTTTATTTAAAGTTTTTTTTTGTTTATTGTGGACTTTGTGGTGGTGTTATATCGTCAGCATTATCACCAGAACCAGGTTCACCCTTTGTTTTGTTTTCCTTTTTCCATTTCATTCGACGATTTTGGAACCAGATTTTTATTTGTCTTTCGGTTAAGCATAAGGCGTGAGCGATTTCAATTCTTCTTCGTCGCGTCAGATATCGATTGAAATGGAATTCTTTTTCCAATTCGAGCGTTTGGTATCGGGTGTAGGTTTGTCGGCCACGTTTTCGTTCTGAAAAAAATTTAAAAAATAATAAAATATTAATAAAACAAAATAATAATTTAAAAGAATAATAAGCACTCAAAAGTAAGCATTCAAAAAATGTTATTCTAAAAAAGCGTTGTTTTAATAAACTTAATATATTTATTTTTTTTTTAACAAAAAACAAATTGAGTAGGTACATTTATGGAGCATACTTTTTTTTATTGTATAAAAAGATCTAAATGCATTAATCTATAAGATATGTGCTATACAGTGCGGTATCTACCACTGCTTTGACACTTTTTCTGATTTAATTCATAATGACTCTGACGGTGTTTTCCATCATCAATCTCATCTCATTCACAGCATAAATTTATAAAAAGACCTTATTCAAAGCAGAATTAATGCGATATGTCAGCTTTTATTGAATTGTTGTATTATTTTTCCTATTTTTTTTTTTTTTTTTTTTGCTGTTGCTAATCCAAAGACATTGCAATATAATTACTCCGACGTATCTAGATATTCCTTGAAAAAGATACAATTTCAATAGAAAAAAATGAAAGAAACTATTGCGCGGTTTCTTTGTGGTGCAAAAAGAACGACGCAAAAAGATACACTTGTAACTCATTCACTTTCAGATTTTTACCAGCAAAGCGGGATTAAAACACATGTTGTGATTTTGACAAGAACTAATAATATATTCAGTAAGGTCGCCTTTTGATCTTTTTCCTCATAAAAAAAAGGAAAAAAAAAAAGATATTTGCTTTAAAGTGTACTATATGGGGACGAGCATAGTCGCCGATCGCTCCTCCAACACCACCACCGCCAACGCCATGTCTCGCACACCACCACCATCTGTCCTGACAGTGTCATTTCTCTTGGAATAGGTATATCCGTATCTGTTTTAGAGCTGCCATAAGATGCATTATGAGGTATAGATATGAGATTTTTTTTTTTCAATTTTTAAGAAATTTCAAAGAAATCTCGATACATGAAATCGAGATGATAATTAATAAACAAGCGTGATTTAAACATATTTTAATAGTGAAATATGATTCATTCGATTAAGACGAAGTAATTAATATTTTGTATTTTTAAGACTGATGTTAAAATGTATCAGTAGAAAACTTGATAGTGTCAAATACCAGTGCAAATCAGCTTAAGGACTAATTCAAATGTCAACTGAGCTACTTAGATATTAAGAAAATGCTATAAAGTTTTTATTTTTTTCAAAATTTTTTTTTCGGTATAACAACCTATGAAATTTTGATTGAACTTCATTTACTTTCTCGTGAAAGATAATTCAAAAAAAAAAACTTTTAAGCTTACATATATTTGTTGAAATTGAACACTTGGTAAAGAAGCTACGAAATAATAAGCGAACGAAAAAAAATCATTTTTTTTTTCATATAAAATTCTTTTTTCTTAAGGGAGGGGAATCCCTCTTGAATTTGTGTTTTTTGCATTATTTTTTTTTTAAATAGTAAATTCATTTTCATTCATAAATGAAGCCTCAAAAGACCCTAGAAAGTCCCGAAACCCATGCGCTCCGACCCTACCACAGTACGAAAACGAAATCTTTAAATGCGTTTTTTTTTCTCGAAACTCGTTTTTTTCCGCGCCGTGCAAGGTAACTCAAAAACTAAAGAAGCTATTGATTTGAAATAAATTGCAATTTACTCGTAGTTCATTGGCCATTGCATGAACCTAAAAGCTCAATAAAATTTTCACAATAAATATTTTTTTTAACAATTTGTTTATAAGAAAACATTGTGTTCTTTCGTTTTTTTTTTGTTTTTCTTGTCTCTAATTTTTAATTTACACTTTTTTTTTTGCTAAATTTAGGTTGTAATGCGTATAAATATATTTTATTGGAAAAAAAATTTCTTTTTTGATTAGATATAAATAATTTTGTGGACCTGCACGGCGCAAACTCGAGGTGTCAACTTTAAAGAGCTGTAGAGCTGCCATTTTGTTTTTTTTTTTTTTGTATCAATACTTCATAATACATAATAATAATAATGTCAATAATATCATATGCCTTTTCCATATTTTAATCAATGCTTTCGGGTTTCCAAAAAATTATTGAAAAATCTGTCGTCCAGATACATTTCCCCCCTTAACAACTTCAACCGATTTAAGTGAGCCAAAGACGAACGATATTATAATATTTTTTTTACATATTATTAAACCTTAGACCCTAATACAACTTTTGACCACATTGCAAATTTCGAGTACATTATTTCGGCCATACAAAAGTGACACACCCTAGTGTAAGTGTAGAGCTTTTAACTTCACCCCCTAGAAGCTTCGTTTCAGTGGTCTGCAAGCAAATTTTCTAATCTGTTTTTTCTTAAAAATTATTCCAATATTTCTATTAAATAGGCAGTTCCAATAAGATATATGTAAAACTAACAATTTTGCTTCTATAATGATCACGAGAAGCTTCTTGTAATGATTAATTTTACCAGTGAAAAATTCATATCGAAGTCCAAAGTGTCAAAAAGGCGACCTCTGTTCACTCATATTGCTACTAAAATTTAAGAAGAATCTATAATACCTAAAGAAGTCTATTTATGTTTCAATACCAGATATTATAAAGCAAAACAGATCGAAGTTTGAAAGCTTTTCATCAATACATCATCACTTTTTCGCCTTTTTACGACGCTTTTAACAACTCCTTCCAATATTACTGAATCCTCAATATTTCAGAACATTTTTATGTCATTTTTTTTATGACAGTTTTAAAGTGGCAACCCTATCCTACCATTTTTAATCTAAAATCTTATGAACAATTCAATTTTAGTAGGTATACCCAAAATTTATTTAAACTTTTATATTTTTTTATATGACAAAGCAAAATGTTTCCTTCATTTTCAAACAAAAACTTTATTTAAATAATTGTAGGTAGAATCCAAAAACTAAAAATTATTAGGTCACTCTACCTACTTGATTTTTTCATCATGATATGAATTCTCATTAGAAAATGGGTATAACCGCATTGTCGTTCCACAAACTCAACTAAATTTGATTGTTTTGCATAGATAGAACCACAGTAACCACCCAGGAACAAAACAATTTTTTGTAATTATATTAATGGGGTTTTACCAAAAAAAAAAAAAAACATTTTTTTTATATTTATTATTAACAACAAAGAGTATGTCAACGAAATAAAAAGTGACAAAAAAAAAAGAACAGAAAAAATAAATAACTATATCAGAACAAAGAATCTATCCAATACCTACAACAAAATTTTAACATGGCGCATATAATTATCATCATGGTAAATGAAAACCTGATGAATAAAAAATATAAGTAAGACATTAATGTATAACTAGAAACATAAGTCTATATTGAAATTATCAGAGATTTTCTTTCCCATGGGTTGTTTATTTTTGTCTTCATCTAAAAGTCATGCAACCATATCAAAGACTTGTCACCCAGAAAAGGGTGAATTTTTACTTAGCGAAAAAAAAGTTTTTATTTTTCATTTCTTAAAATGCATCTCTTTGGGAATATAAAAAAAAAAAAACTAGATAAGTTTATAAATATACGTAAAGGTAAGAATGTGTGCAATTGAGCGGAAACCAACCTCTCAGATTTTATATTCATAATTCCCAAAGAGGAAAATCTCTTTTTAATAACAGCAATTTTGCTGGCGCAATGGGGCTATTTAAGAATGGTAACAACAAACTGGGATGGGACGTTAGAGGTAAGGAATAAAAGATGATGATGATAAAGGCTCTATCGCACAACAGAACTCTGATGATGGCGGACATGGAAATAAACGCAATCGTCAGACTGCCGCCATATTAAGTCTCTTACGTCAAAATAATATGGTCCCAATTTAAATGCGACTTAACCTTAAGAAAAGAAGCTTAGCTCTTATTGAAATAGTAGAGTGTGTATAATGAATAAGGCAGAGTAGGTAGCAAATTATATCTAACCTACCTTAAATATGATGGAAAATTCATAATATGTAGGTAGGAAAATGAAAATTCCAAATAATAATGACATTCATTTAATTACTTACTATGCATATGAGCAATGCATTCTGTGTGTGTCTTTATGTAAGGAAACCTTTGCATCCTGAATATTACCTATAAGTTTTTTTTTTTTTCAATCCAATTAGATTAGTATTTGAAATGATAAATGTCAACTTCAAAAAATGCCAAATGAAATCCATTTTTAATATGTATGTATACTCTAACGTCAACTCATGGTAATAGAATACACTATGATTTTTGAGGAGTGCTGAAAAGAAACTCTAGTATAGGACAAATATAGCTATATCTACTTTAAAGTATTAGGTATTGCATTTTTGCACAAGTTAACTAGAGAAAACTAAAATTCATTTATTTTGGTGTAAAATTGAGAAAATTAAAAAAAATGGTAGGTATATTTGTCAAAAAAAGATGGTGTAAAAATTATACCATTGTCTTTTCTGTGCAAAATTTCAACATTTCTTTTAAGATTCAGTACAAAAAATAAACCGATATTCTGTAGTTTTTTTATAATATACCAAACCATTAATGGTGCATAAAATTATTCGATTCTACAAAAAATGCACTACGATGTTTCGGCAAGTTACCTTAAAAGTTGGTGTGTTCAATTCTCTTTTCAAAATGGTATAACATTGTTGTGAATATTCCATAAATAAATGAGATAAAATTTTTTTTCTTAAGAAATCCGTCTTTTTTATTAGGAAATTTGTCCTTATTATTTAAGTTTTTGTATTCTGAAAGGGTACAAAACTTAAAAAATATGGAAAAATTACCTAATAAAAAAGTCGGATTTCTTAAGAAAATAAATATTATCTCGGTCATTTATGGAATATTCACAACAATGTTGTACCATTTTGAAAAGAAAATTGAACACACCAACTTTTAAGGTAACTTGCCGAAACATCGTAGTGCATTTTTTTTACACTACGGTTCATTGAATTAGAGTCATGTAAAAAATTTTTAGTACTTAGTTGGGCAAAAAAGTGAAATTTTCTTTAAAACTGATGCAGTTGAGTTAAAATTTTTGAATGCATTTGGTAGCAGGTTCCGTACCAAAAGAAAAAAAATAAGAAAAATTAAGATTTGTAGTCACGGCACATAAAAAACCGTCACAGGGTGACTATTTTTTTGACTTTATTCAAATGCCCATAACTCACAAAATATATGGCTGCTATTTTTTTTATTATTTTTCTGATAACGGTCACCAACTACCCTATCTACCGTTTTCGTTTCGACGTTAACTTTTGGGACACCCTGTATAAGCAATAAAAAATTTCATATTTCGTACACTAGGTATACTTTGGTGTAGTAAGTACACTATGTGAAAATAAAATTCACCAGAACAAATAAGTGGGTGTCGCCATATTTTTCAAGGAAAATCAGGAAAAACTGAAATTCAGCTGACCGCCATTTTAAAAATGAAGAGAGCAATTAAATATTTTACTTTATATCGACTTCTTTTATAAGAGACAGCTTCTAAAAAATGTAAAAATCAACATAAAATTTTATAATTTTTGAAAAAAAATTGCAGGCGCTCAATTTTTAGACGGGTAGGATCTAAAACAGCAGACAGAATGTGCTTCGTTCTTAAATTGGGACCTTAAATTCAAATTTATTCAAGTGAATTAAAAATTAATTTTCATTAATTTTATAAGAAATGGTGTACCTAAGTTCAAATCAGTTCAAATTTTAACTAGCTTAATTTTAGTATATTGTATTTTATCCATAGATTTATTGTGTACTTTGCAAACTCAAAGAATTAGTTTTTCACAAAAACAAGATTATTTTTTATACCACTAGAGCTATTTATATACCAAAAAACCGGTATAGTTTTTTAAACACCAGTATTTACTATACCTATACGGAAAATCGGTATTTTTTTTATACTCAAAATGCATATCACGAGAATGCAAAAAATACTCCAAATATTTTGGTGTAGATATTTTAGACTTTTGTGCTATTTGAGAAATAAGTTAAGATATCCTTTTTAATAAAGTTAAAAAACAAAAAACTTAATTTTTATGAAACTCAACAGTTATCTGTATCAAAGAGATGTTGAGGTCATAGCGGGTAATAAGGGCTAGTTTAAAGTTTAGAAGACTATGAGGTTGATGTTTTTCTTTACAAATCATCTTCAATAGGAATATAGATATAACGTAGGTACAATTCATTATTTACTTTCAACTTGACTAGTGCCTCCTATTTTAGCCTTTATGTACCTTTTTATTTTAAGTCAATAACTTTTTAAGAACACACAGAGGGAAAATAATGCAGGTACCTTTAGGTAATATTATTTCTGGCATATTTAACTTTATTTCTGTTATATTTAACTAATTTCTGGTATATTTAACTATATAATATGATTAAATATACCAGTAGAAGTAATTATTTCTGGTGTTAATTTTTCTACGCGCATATCTTATTCTTTTCCTAATCATCTATGGGTCACCAAAAAAAGAAACGATTATATTTAACCAGTATGTATGTTAGGGTGCTTCTTAAAAATCAATTTTCGAAATTTTAATGGGACACCCTTTCATTTTGTTCTTCCTGCCTTAAATATAAATTGGGTAAAATTTGGTCCAGTTTAAACACGTTCTAGGGGTCGCTACCACAATTCAAAGTTTTGAAAAATACCTACACCAAATGTTGTTTTTTTTCTCAGAAACTTTTTAAATTTGTAATCAGAATTAAGACTTAATAGTACTTAGTACTTTATATTAAATCTTTAACTGTTTTGAAAGAAATTTTGATAAAAATACAGCGGAATAAAAATGAAGTTTAATTTTGAATATTTTTGAATTTGACATTTTTTTTTTGTGTTATTCTGTAGAATAGCTAACTGAGTGATCTTTCTTAATTGAAAAATTCAAGGATTTTATCTGATTGTTTATGAGCCTAATATCTTAATTCGACGGACAGTTAACTGACTGTTTATTAGAAGATTGAAAAATCGGGTCTTAAGCGTACTTTGTATTGTAACAAAAAAAATAATTTGTTGAAATTTGATCTTTTTTTTTGTACTTAAATCTTTAGTGAATATGGTAGCAAAACCAAAATTTTAATATTAAAATCGGAAAAAAATACCATATAGGTACTATGCTTATATGGTAGAACATAATGCAGGTGTGTCCCATTAAAAAATCGAAAAAAAGATTTTTTCGACCATAATAAGAAGCACCCTAATGTATGTGTAGTAGTAGTAGTAACGTATCTAGTATGTTCCCCAATAACTTCTAAACTGCTTATTATAATTTGACAAATGAGATATCGTGGCAAGCATTTTGCATGTCCGCAGGGTATATGTTGTTAAACATCCTCTAATATTGTGCCCTCTAGAGGCAAACGTCATGAAATAAACAATTTTTTTTTTATTAAAATGTACTGCAGCTCTAGAAATATTTATAGCACCAACAAGTTAACAGTTTTAAAGTGGCAACTCTATGTACCTACCTCTTTTAACTTTTAAAAATCTAATGAACAAATCAACCCAGTGATCGGCAAAATTTATTTCCCTTTTTTTTTCAATTTTTTTTTTCAATTTTTAATTTGTCTAAACAAAAAACAACAGTAGCTGAATAGGTGGTCTTAATACGCTATGGTATTCGATCCAAAATCATAAAACTTCGATTGCTATAGGGGTATGAATCATCTTCATCATATCTATACAAGTATTAACAGCTCCTATAATGACTTTTAATCTGACTTGTAACAAATCTAAGAGTAGCTTCTTTTTTTTCTAAATATACCTACATTTGCAGATGATGTTTTTTTTTTTATTCATATAATATTTTTTTCTAAATAATTTTTTATAAGTGTTCATTATCGCCTCAAGCCAATATAGGTATCTAAAGAAATGTTGTATATAGGCAAGATTCAAAACCTCTATCTTCTATACACTTGGCACAAAAAAAAAAGCCAAAGAATCTTTTAATCTTCCTTGTGCTATGGGTACCTATACCTATGGAGCTGATATAAATTATGAAAACATTTACTACTACTACGAGTAGGTATTATTTATGTTGAGCCATTCAATGATGAATAATCATAAAAAATAAAAAAAATTAAAGAGAAAAAAAAGGAAAAAAGAAAGAAAAAAAAAATCCCTCGCGCCACACACAAATAATCACATTAGGTATTATGCTCGCGCCGCACACGCTTAATTTCCGCAATTAAAAAATCATTTTCCTTATACCAAAAAGGCTGACCGGCGTGATTGTTTTTTTCTTCTTCATTCATTTGAGTATCTTTTTGTATCGTTTTTATTCGCATTATGAGTGAAGTCCTTTTTTACCATAGGTACGCCAATATCAATTTTTTTTTTTTTTTGATTGAAAATTATAAAAATTGATTTTAATTAATATGCATAATGGAAGCCTTAAAAAAATGCAATTTAAACAAACCAGACCACATCAGCAATAAGTTTCAATGTAAACCTTAAAAAATAAAATTGCGTAAATCCTGGTCAATACATGCGATGAAAGGGGGCCCTCTGTTTCATATGTGCAAGTGCATATGGGCGATATTTATCTACGCTATACCTAACTCCCATTCTATACACACTCTTTTTCTGCTGGCATGTAGGCTCTTTCTCTATTGTATACGACGACGGGGATAATGGTATAATAATCGTTTATAGTATCTTGTAGATACATCATGTAGATACTTTACTATTTGAAATGGGATAACATAAACAAAAATGCTGCAATTAAAAACGAATCAAAGATCAATTTGGATTTGTGAATGTTAACACGTGAAATGTCAATAAATTAAAAGCATATTCTTGAATAGTTTATGTGAGTGTGTATATGTTCTGACCACACCGCCCGATATGACTGACGACTTATAGATAAATACCGGCAACAAATATGGCGGATGATGGGGTTATAGAGTCGCCATGATGATGCGAATAAAAAATATAGACTTGGATACAATTTCAAGATATAAATAAAATTAAAAAAAAAGGAAACATTAGATGATATAAACTTAAGTATCAAACCAACCTACAAATATACCAAGTACCTAGTTCTGGTCGTTTTTTTTTATAATAGCTTAAAGAAAAATGCACGCACGCAATTTAATTACACATATTTTGTTGACCCCGTTGAGAGTGGGCATTCCCACCAAATGTGATTATTTTAATGATTTCCCCTTCAAATGAATGAAAATTATAAAACAAACCTAAACACAAAAAAAAAATATATATAAATATTATTATAGCTTATCATACCTACCTACCACTCTACCTATAAAAACTAAAATAAAAAAAATTGTAAGAAAAATGGTGGCCTAATCACTATTTAATTACAATTCTTGTATTTGGGTGGGTTTATTATTATTTCTTGTTTTTTATACCTTTTACCTGACTTTTATTTTTTTTTTGTATATATAAATATGGGTTGTGTTTTTTTATTAGGTATGGAGTTTGTTCCTCTGTTTTTTTGTTTTTAATTTCAATTGACCTTTAAGTGCTCCCGTATATAAGGTAGGTAACTATGGTTAGGATTTTTTTTTATATTTGTATACCAATCCAATAGAATTTTGTGTGGTGGGTTGTGCAATAAACACTATTAATAATGAACATTTCCATCCATATCAAATTTTATTGTGCTTTGTACATTGTAATTTTAGTTCAATTTCAATGGAAGAGGCAATATACAAAGGACTGCTTATAAAAACAAAAAAAAAGGAAAAAGCTTGTAGAATGGAAATGAAACCTGCCCAGAGGCGGCGGAAGGGGTGTGCGGAGTGTGCCCCTGCACACGGCCCCGCGCTTGGAGGGGCCCCGCGGGCGCCAAATGAAAATGTCTCGGCCTTTGGAAATAATAACATCCGAAAAAAAACATGTCTCTTTTCTTTATTCATATGATCAAACATAAAATAATTCAAATTGACTTGTTTCCACTCGATTTCCATAATTGCATTGAGATGATGCGAAGCATGGTCTTTAATACATTGGTCACTTTTTGCAAAAGGAAGAAAGGAAAAATATTTGTTTTTTTTCGCTAGAAAAAGAAAACTAAACAATTAAAGATTTGTTTAAATTTTTTTGAAGTGAAAACTTCTTTAGTATCGTAGTGATTTGAAACAAGATGAAACGAAAACGCGACACGACTTCAACTTGTTATAACTTTTTTGTTTTAATAGATAGATGAATTAAATTTGTACTGCAGATAGGTAATTAAATAAATTATGATTGTACAAAGTTTCAATTAATTTCATATTCAAAATTCTGAGATAACGGTAAAAAGATGTTCTTTTCCTACACACGTTATATCTTTTGATCTAGTGCACATATAAATTTGATTTAACTTTAATACGCATGCTGATAACATAACCTTTTATTTGATATATCACACATAACTTTCCGTACTCTACAAGTTACACAATCTTAAATTCAAAAAATTGAAAAATACCTCAAAACACCTGTGAAGATCTGTTGCCGATGACCAGCCACCAGTGTAGGAAGTACCGTAATCTCAGTTTTAAATTTCGAGATGGTTGACTTTAAAAAATTCTTACTTTTTTGTAGGCATGGTAGAAACATGATTGAAAAGCCAAATAAAAGGTGAAATAATTCGCTTTCAGATGATTTAAAATTTATTATTTTTTAATTTATAAGGTTGTCATATAAAAGATATGGATAGAATAAAAAAAGGTAAATTTTTTCGATTTTTATTTTATGCAAGAAAAATAATTTTTAAGGTTTCACTTCTACCACGTGTGAATTGCACACATGAATTTTTTTTTCTCAAGTGAAGCACATAATTAGTTTGCCAAACAACATGGATTATTTAAAATGTTTCCATTTGTTAATATTTCCAATTTAATTTTAAACTTATTGAAATGCATACATTTTTTGCTACAAAATCTCAGTGAGAAAAAAGGCTAATTTTCAATTTTGTAGGTATAAGTATTTAAAATTGTACGAAATAATTTTTTGTATAAAGCTTAGGAATATGTAAACTTAATTTCCTATAAAAAAATGTGTTGAATATACATTATTAACTTGAATTAATTAATCACTCTCTGAATACATTCATTAGTACACTGACTTACAAATTGTTATACTTACTTTCATTACTTTACATTACATTACATTATGTAGTTCTAACCTCAAGTCTTTTGTATTAAACGCTTTAACTTCCTCTTTTTATCCTGGAAGTCAAACTGATCGGTTGTTTTATTTTTATCAGGTTATGGGCCCAGACCCTTGTAATAATTAAATTAAATTTTTTTTTACATCTACCATAATCTAAGTCTTTTCTTTTAACTGCGGAGAATTCGTTATTTTGCGAGAAATAAAAGTAATATTTCAGATTCGTAAAAGAAGGCCGGATTGCAGAGATTAAAGAAGATCAGTTTTGAGAAATCAGCATTTAATTTCCTAGAAGTTTTTTTTTGTGTCTGACATGGACAACGAAACAATTAAAATAGACAAACTTCAGTGTGCAGAACAGTGGTGCACATGGAAATTTCAAGTACGTATTCTTCTAAACGCAAGTGATCTCTTCGAGGTTGTGACTGGAGAAGAGAAGATGCCAGTTGTCGATGAAACAAAACCTGCTACCAAGTTGGAGTTGAAAACATGGCATCAAAGGGATAGAAAAGCGCAAAAAATAATTGCTACGTCAATTGGACAAAGTGTGTTAGTGCATATTATGCATTGTTTGTCTTCAAATCAAATGTGGTCTAAGCTTTGTTCAATTTATGATCAAAAGTCAAATACTAGCATAAGCATGCTACAGCAACAATTTCATGGTTTTAAAAAGGACAAAAATGATGACATTGCGACTCACATAAGCAAGTTAGAGAGTTTAACTCAGCAGCTTAGAGAATCTGGTGAATCGGTTTCTGAGTCTATGTTAGTTACCAAGGTATTGATGACGTTACCAGAAAAATTTGCACATTTCTTTAGTGCGTGGGAATCGACTGAAACAAAAAACCAGACCATTGGTAATTTAAGATCTAGACTAATTATGGAAGAAACTCGTTTGGGCACATGTGATGCTCAAAGGTCAACAGAAGCAGCTTTGTACATAAAAGACGAGAAAAAATACGGTCAATCTAATAAGAAGAAGAATCAAAACTCTCAGAGACGCAAAGGTAAATGCTTTATATGCAAACAGTCTGGTCATTGGAAAAATAATTGTCCAAAGAGAAACAACTCAAAGCAACTTAATTTTGCAAATCGTGAGAGTGCTTCTATTGATGGAAGCAGCTGTGATGCATTTGTTTGCGAGACGATTACCATCGGAGATGCTGTGACAGTAGATGATTGGGTTTTAGATTCGGGAGCCAGTGAGCACATGTGCTTTAGGCGAGAATGGTTCAGTTCTTACGAGAAGTTGGAGACACCAGTCATGATTACAGTGGGCAATGGAACCCAGATCAGAGCGCATGGTAGAGGCGATATCCATATCGAAGCATACAATCATCAACAGTGGGTTAAAAAGCGACTCACAAATGTGTATTTTGTTCCTGACATCAGAGTTAATTTGTTTTCTTCTGGAAGTGCGTTGGATAAAAAAAATTATTCCCTAGTGTCTGACAGTGAAAAATGTGAGATTTTGAAAGATGGCCAACCAGTTGCTATTGGCATCAGATGTAGTCGCCTATATAAAATGCTTTTTAGAGTAAAAAATGAAAGTGTTCATGCTAATCTAGTGTCTAAAATTGAATCTCTGGAAGTGTGGCATAACAGGTTAGGTCACATGTGCATTGGACAAGTTAAAAAAATACTTAATCAACGTGAAATTAAATTTGTTGATAACCCCAATTTTTTTTGTGATGCATGTGCTATGGGAAAAATGCATCGTTCTCCATTTGGTGAAAGTCAGTCTAGAGCAACAGAAAGAGGTGTTCTCGTGCACACAGACCTATGCGGCCCTATGCAGACGAAGTCGTTAGGAGGTTCAAGGTATTTTTTATTGTTCAAAGACGATTATTCAAGCTTTAGAAAAGTATATTTCATTAAAGAAAAAAGTGAGGTTCCGTCTTTAATTGAAAAATTTCTTAATGAAGTTCAGTCTCTTTTAAGCAATATTATTAAAACTCTCAGGTCCGACAATGGTTTGGAGTTTGTCAATAAACATGTTCAAGATCTTTTGTCAGCACGTGGGATTATTCATCAATTGTCTGTTCCTTATAGTCCTCAACAAAACGGACGTGCGGAAAGGGACATGCGTTTTATTGTGGAAATTGCTAGAACTATGCTGCATGGCAACGACTTGCCTCTTAGACTGTGGAGTGAAGCTGTCAATACGGCGGTTTATTTATTAAATCGTTTTGGACCGTCTCCTGTTAAGAACAAAAGCCCTTATGAGTTGTGGTTGCAGCAAACTCCCAGTATTAGCAATTTGAAGTCTTTTGGCAGTGAAGTTTTCATACATATTCCTAAGGAAAAAAGGCAAAAGTGGGATAAAAAGGCTTCGTCGGGAATCTTTGTTGGGTATCCAGATAATACAAAGGGGTTTCGTGTTTGGGTACCAGAATCAAACAAAATACAGCTTTCTCGTGATATTTTGTTTAAAGAGAAGGCAACCTTCAAGCTGGGAACTTCAAATGAAACTCCAAAGGAAGATATTAAGGAACCTGTTGTTGCTGTTGTTGATGAGCTGTTGAAACCTATTGCTGTTGTTGATGAGCCGTTGAGAGGTGATGCTGTTGTTGATGAGCCGTTGAGAGATGTTGCAGTTGAGACAGATAGACTGGAGAACTTGACAGGAAGCGAAGATGATCAATTTAGTTCGGCAGAAGAGGGTGGACCGCACCGAGCAGAGGCCGAAGAAAACACTTTGATAAAAGCCAATGAGAAAACGAAAAGTAAAGAGCTAGAAGCCGCACAACAACGTCGTCGAGGTCAAAAGAAATTCGATGGAGCTTCAGATTCTGTTTTTAAGTCCAAGCTCCGCAGCAATGAAAATTGGGACGCGGGGCCTCATCCAAGTTTGGTAGCTGCAATAACAGAAGGCCATGCATTTTTGGCTGGGACGATGGAGCCATTGACCTATAGTGAAGCTATCAATTCAGAGGATTCTAAAATGTGGATGGCAGCTATGGAAGAAGAAATGGAAGCTCATCGACTGAACAAGACATGGGAGCTCGTGGATTGCCCAAAAGATAGAAAGGTAATTCCTTGTAAGTGGGTATATAAAGTTAAGCTTTCTGCTCAAAACAATATTGAGCGATATAAAGCTAGGTTGGTTATCAAAGGTTGTAGCCAACAAGAAGGAATCGACTTCAACGAAACCTTTAGCCCAGTTGCTAAATTCAATTCAATACGAACAATTATTGCCATAGCTACATGTAAACGACTTTTGTTATACCAATTTGATGTCAAAACCGCTTTTTTGAACGGGACATTAGAAGAGGACATTTATATGGCGCAGCCAATTGGATATGTGGACCAGTCGGGAAAGGTTTGTAAGCTAAATAAAACCTTATACGGCCTCAAACAAGCTTCGAGAAACTGGAACCTGACCATATCTAAACTACTCAATAATTATAATTTTATAACGTGCGCTGCTGATCCATGTTTGTTCGTGCTTCGGAAAGAGGAGAGAATTGTTATAATCGCGCTGTATATAGATGATGGACTGATGGCAGCAACCGACGTGAACGATATTTATGAGCTGATTACATACTTAAATCAACATTTGCAACTTACGATGAATAAGGCGAATTACTACCTTGGTTTGGAACTGAAGCGAAATTCTGCTGGAGATATTCATGTTTTGCAGTCTGCTTACATTCAACGTCTTTTGAGCCGTTTTAATATGGCAGAATCAAAAGGTTTTGCTACACCGTGCGAAGCAATATCAAAATCGTCACTTCTCAGTCCAACTTCTACGGATGAAACTGGTTTTCCGTACCGAGAAGCGATTGGATGCCTGATGTATCTGGCCATAGCTACAAGACCAGATATTTCATATGTTGTTGGAGTTTTAAGTCGATACCTGGACAGGCCAGCTCCACAGCATATCAAAACATTGAAACGAGTCTTTCGTTATTTGAAGGCTACTCAAAATATAGGTATATTTTTCAAAAATAAATGTAACTTAAATCTTTTATGTTATAGTGACTCCGATTACGCTGGCGATGTCGACACACGACGATCAACTAGTGGTTATATATTCCTACTAGGAGATTCACCAATTGCCTGGGGTTCACGAAGACAACGATGCACAGCACTATCATCAACGGAAGCTGAATACGTGGCAGCATCAGAAGCCGTAAAAGAACTCATGTGGATAAGAGTTTTAATAAGAGATATCCTACAAGAGTGCGATGTGCGAGCAATGCTTTATATAGACAACCAAGGAGCTTTGAAACTTATCAAAAATCCGGAATACCATTCGAGGACAAAGCATATCGACGTTCGAGTGCATTTTATAAGAGAAAAGTATTATGAAAATTTATTTGATATTTCTTATATACCAACTAATGAACAATTAGCTGACATATTCACTAAACCTTTATGTAAAGAAAAATTTGAATACTTTAAAGTTAAAATTAATATTATTTAATAATTGTTTGTTTTTGCTTTTCAATTAGAAATTGTAAATGTCAATAATGAGGGGGAGTGTTGAATATACATTATTAACTTGAATTAATTAATCACTCTCTGAATACATTCATTAGTACACTGACTTACAAATTGTTATACTTACTTTCATTACTTTACATTACATTACATTATGTAGTTCTAACCTCAAGTCTTTTGTATTAAACGCTTTAACTTCCTCTTTTTATCCTGGAAGTCAAACTGATCGGTTGTTTTATTTTTATCAAAATGTTTTTTCAGTATTATCGTATCAAAAACATCACAACTAAGAAATATGAGTAGCAAAAAGTTATTTTCCAAAATAATAAATAGCAAAACTAATGTGTTACTCTCATGTTGCATGTAAGTATAACATGCACTGCCTATGACCACCAAAAAAAGTCGGACAACTGAGAAAATAATTTTTTATGGAACAATAATATATGCTACTTCTTCTAAGCCAAAAAGCAAAACACTTTCTGGATTAACTTTGTTTATATCTTTTTTTCAAAATTATGACCATATATAAAAAAAAATGTTTTGCTAAAAAAAAGAAAAAATGTGAAATTCGGTTCCTTTTTCGATAAAAAAAATTTAAGGTGTGATATTTGACTAAATTTTTGTAATAATGTAGTAACTAGGCATCATTATTTTTCAATTGAGGCATCGAAACCTAAAAAAATATTTAATGGAATATTTTTTACGAATTTTTAAAAATATGTTACATGAGAGTAACGCTGGGTCCGAAACGGTTAAACACTTTGTTAAGGGCTTAGAACATTTCTGTTTCCCGCCACCAATTTTTTGATCTTCTGAAAAATGATTAAAAAGGACCATTTTATTCAGTGGAATATTCGAATTTTCGAATTTTCGGTGTTCCGTATTCCGTATTTGAACACATTTTGCCACACTTTTCCCGTTTTAAATCAACAATTTTTCTCAAACAAAAAAGTGAATAATTTATGTATTTATTAGTTATTAAAAAATAATATTAAATTATTGATAAGTGTGTATCTAACAGAGGAAAGCAAACATCAACAGAAACAATTACCATTAGTCAATATAAATGAATTGAAAAACTTCCAACTAGACCATGGATAAACACAAACAATAGGTCGGAAAACGACAAATATAGTTTTTTGAGCTTCACCCCCTCCCTCTTGTCCGCGAAAAAACACCCTTCCAACCAACATTTTTTTAGACTTTTTTTTCCTTGGTTCCTATCCCAAAAGCAAAATTTTTGGCCAGTTTCATTTTTTAAAAAACAATTTTTTTTTATTTGTTGATTTTATGTAGGTACTATTTTACCTGTACTATTAGATTAATAATTTCTGCAAAATTTCATACCAAATTTATTTAAAATAGTCATTATTGACTATTAAATAGTCATTTATTGACTATTAAAAGGCCATTATTGACTATTTAAATAGTCACATATAACTATTTTGATAGTTAACATTGACTATTTAATAGTTAATTTGGAGAATATAAATAGTCAAAATAACTATATTTTAAACTATTTTAATAGTTATCCCGATAATAACTTTTTTGTTCTCTGAGTGTACTGTCTTAAGTTTGTTATAACAATTTTTAACTTGAACGGAAGATTTGATTATTTTTTCAAAATAGATAGGTACTCCAAAATCATTTTCCTAGGGGCCCCACAAATTTATCCTCGCACACGGCTCATTTTGGTCTAGCGCCGCCTCTGAACCTGCCAACTATAGTTTGAAATAATAATTTTTAATTACTTCCTTAAAGAGTGAGTAAAAATACACAACTGAAGGTTTTATAGCTGGATTTTAATAAAGGTTACAATTTTACTCTAAGAATTGTTTAAAACATTTTTTGAAAGGATTCTACTTGGGTAGGTATATCAGGTTTTCCAATAAGGACATGAAACCTTTTTTTTTTAAATATTAGGTAAGCAACAATATGAGTTATCAGGAAAATTTTAATAAGTCACCAATTTAACAAAATTTTTTGTAGAAACGGCCGCTGTCACTTATTTCTAGGGCTCCTCTGGGTTAATTTATCGATTTAACGTAACCCCACACGGAGAAAAAAAAACTTTACTTCTAGTGTATTTAATCAGAATAAGGTTAAATATACCTTAAATAATGTTAAATATACCAGAAGCATAGTAAAGTTAACCATGCATTAAATGAAAATAAATGAAGGTACCTGTATATGCTCAGGCATTTATTTCAGGATTATCTACCTCATTAAATTTTTATGAGCAAAATCTTTTCTTAACTTTATTTTAAATGTTCTCCACTTGAATAACAACGAATTCCGCTAAATGCTTTTAAAATAATATATAAGTTCTAAAAATGTCTCGTAATTTTTTGGTTTTCTTTTAAATCTGGCCACGAGTCAGTTTTATTGTTTGCAAATGATTTTTGTTTCATGCAAACTATTAAAAAAAATTTCCAACTTGTTAAAGGCTTTTAAACGCGAGTAAGTTTTGCAAGCTTATTTATTTTGTTTTGAATTCACCTTAAAAAAGCCCTTTTCTTAGAAAGCAATTGACTCCTGTCCTACCCGTGACATCAATAAATCAATTTTTTTAAGATAAATAGATACAATCATTTTCATGTTAATTCGATTTAAGTCATAGCAGCAAAATCTGTAAGAAACGTTTCCAAAATTTTCCAAAAACCACTGCTATTTTGTTCTGTTACACCGTGACAGTAGAAATGAGCCTTATTATTTTCTAAAGTAATTAAGGTGGTATATTTTTTTTACATTTAAACTTATTAACAATGTTCTTTTAGTATTTAAACAGTCTAATTAAATTTTGTACAATTTTATGTAGAATTTAAAAAGAAAACAAATAAATTTACTGCACAATTGTTTCCCACCCGTGACAATGGAATGCGTCAAATGTGGCAAACACAAAGTTCAATTTTATTAACTTGTTTTGTATGGAGTTGTTTAAATAAGATTTATTGATCAACAAAGTTTCTGTAGTTTGAGGGTTGCCATCTAATAATTTTTTATTTAAAACATGAAACTATCGAAATAAACAATCTGTTATACAAGGCTTGATTTTTCAATATCTTTGTTTTATGATCTTATATTTTGCAGATAACCAATAAAATGATCGCTCATTTGCCGTCATCAGTGTAACGTCATTATTTTTGTAGGTATAGGTGTCGACATAAATTCAACGGGTAATAAGGCCTACTTATAACATTTTGAATTAAAAGATTTCAAATCTTAAAGGCCAGCGATAGATAGATAGCATGTTGACAATTAAAAATGCAGCATGGTTGTGAAGATGAAATATAGATATAACAAGTACTTATATTGTGATAAATTTACTTAGTATTGAAATAATAGGCCTTATTACCCGATCAAAATAAATTAGGACTAAAACAAATTATTATTAATATGTTTCATTTTGCTTTTGATTTAGTTGAGTCTGTTATGTAGGTAAATTTTTACTAAAATTTTAAAAAGTAGGTATTAATAAAGCCTGGATTATTTAGGCCTTATTACCCGCACCTACCTTATTTCCTTACATTTCCTATCAAATGTCTTATATAATATTTGTACACTTAATTTTTACACATTTACATGGTAGCAAGCAGGCAAGGTAGGTGCCTTAATTTTTTTTTTAATTATAATTCATAAAATTTAAAACATATTATCAATTAGCTTAAAGTATTTATTAAATAATACGAATGAATTTTATTTAATTTTTGTTTGTATCTGATGGAATCAGGATAACAAGTTAGTATGAAGACATGTTGAAATAAAAAAAAAGAAAAACAATTTTTATCAGTGGGGGCAGAGAGAGGCAAAACACGCTCATCAAAAACGGAAATTTCAAAATGAGAAATATGTCCGCCTAAAGCTGGTTATTTTTTTTTTTTTTACTATATATGTTGCCAGCGGGCGCCTGGGATTGTAATTCATATATATGTATGTAGAGGGAGATTCCGAATAGCCATCATCATAGAAGCAGCCTTGAAGAATTTTTTTTTTTTTTTTCGTTATAGTCTCCCCGAGGGTTTAATTTTTTTATCCAGGGTTTTTAGTTTCCCAAAAAAAATATAAGAAAAAATAATCACACTCCTCTATATTTCTGACTAAGAGAGAGTGAGAGGAATACAAAAAAAAAGAAAACTCGCACTAAAGAAGAATATCGCATGGCATGTTTTAGTCAGCTGTCAAATATTTTGACATGGGTCCCATACTTTTTCCAATGGTTTTAGTTTTCGGGGATTTAACACTGTTTTTTTTTCGTGATGGGTAGATGTGTGTGTATTTGTGTGTTGGTATGTTTTAACGTACAAATCCATCCCAAAAGTAATTTCTAACGAAAAATTTCTATGGAAAGCAAAATACAAAAAAAATCGAAAAAAAACTAAACCAGACGAACATAGCCAGAGGGCAGTAGTCAAAAAAAACCCTCATATCCTCGCATCCGCCTTCTTACATATGCGATGCTCTCCAACTCACATGATGGCTAGGTTGTGTGTCCGAATCAAAATTCAGCTGTTGTCATGAAAGATTGGCTAACACATTCATAATAAAAAAAAAAAAAGAAAAACTAAAACATTGAACAAAACGAAGAAAAAAAGGACAACAAGAATGAAAAACAAAAAAAATGAAATTACCCTTAGGGATTGCACTTGACGTGTTTGTTAATTTCTCACTCCCACAACCCCACATTCTCATATATATAGAGGTAGCCCCAAAAAGGACTCTTTTTTTTTTGATAATGACTGCAAAAAGGTATCAATTTTGTTTAGCAATTTTAGGCAAAACTTAAAAAAAATTAATTATAATAAACTTAAACAAATTTTGAATGCAAAATTGCAACTAAAAAAAATTTACTACGAATTTTGTTTTTTAATTAAATGGATAAAATTTTTTTTTGTTTGTTTTGTTTTTTAAAGGAAATCCTACCTCCACATGCGCCACCGCCTGAACAATCGCCCCACAGTGCCAATTTGAGAGAGTGGACATGGACATGAAAAATAATGTAAAAATGTTTTTTATGTAGATATTGTTATGGGAATATGTTTTTTTTTTTTGTATTTTTTTATCAATTTTAATTTTTCTATATTTAATTTTTTTTTAAATGTAGCAACAAACGACACAACGAGTATGGAATATCATTCACACACATAAAAACACAATTTTTTAATAGAAAATATTACAAAGCATCAAAAAGAAATACGAAAAAAAAAATGAAAAATACAAAAGAAAAGTGACAAAAAATAAAAAAAAAATTCAGAAACAACAGGAAAATGATAAAACCCCGAAAAATACAAAAAAAATAGAAAAAAGGTAATCCGAGTTGATATTATACCCTTATGGTCTTTTGGGGATATATAACACGCCGATATACCTAATGACAAATGAAAATGAAACAGGTTGCATATCAAAAAGAGGGGGACTACAATTTATTAATAAAAATGATGGAAAAGTTCTTCAAAAAATTATACAAAAACATAGGAGGCATACAAGAGTAGAAAGAAGTAGAAAGGTAACAAAACTACAAGGTTGTTTGTACCCTTTTATGATGACAAAATTCCTTTAAAAAAGTTAAGGATTTAATAGTGAATAATATCTACATTTTCAAACCATCACCATACACCAAAACCAAATAAAGATAAAAAATAATACAAGTCTATCTACTGATGGCACACCTTCTATAAATTAATGCACAAAATATCTATAAATTAAAGACAGAAGTTTGTGAGAAGAGATGACTTCCGATACCTATTGTTTTATTTTTTGAAGTTATACTTCTTATGGGAGGGTGGGTATGAAAATTTACTTTTTGACAAGAATGTCAAAGGGATTATGACGCGATCACCCTGGGTAGCAGGGCTGTCGTTTCACCTTTAGAGTACGCAGTACTTTAGTATTTAAAAATGCAGTACGCCACAGTACGGCAAACATAAAACACACAACACGTAGCAAGTTACATGTTTCATGTGGCAAGTTGCATGTGGCAAGTTGCATGTGGCAAGTCGTATGTGGCAAGTTGCATGTGGCAAGTTGCATGTGGCAAGTTGTATGTGGCAAGTTGCTTGTGGCAAGTTGCATGTGGCAAATTGCGTGTGGCAAGTTGCATGTGGCAAGTTACATGTGGCAAGTTGCCAGGGTTGCAAAAAGCTAACATTTCAGCTCAGCTCACAGCTCAGCTCAAATTTGAGCTAGGTACCATAGCTTAGCTCATTTGAGCTGAGCTGAAAGTGAGCTGAGCTGAAAGTGAGCGCCCCAACTTCCAACGCCTATATCTCGGAATTTTGAAAAAAATGAAAAAAATTTTTTTGATGCCAAAAGGTAGCGGGGACTCTAACCTACATTTGGGTACAACTTCCATCCCTGTAGGTACACGCGTTCTCAAACCAGGAGAACTTAAAGGTAAAAAAAAGTTAAGCCCGATTCTGAAAAAATAGGCACGATGTGGCGGTTTAACATGCAAAGCGATTTTTTAAAAATCTGACAATGTGCAAAGCGTAGGCCCATGACACAAGCTATCATTTGGCATCACTCCCAAAAATTGCTCTCAAGCGGCTTAGCTTCCAGGAGCGTTCAAAGATTCGGGGATTTTTCGAAAAAAAAATTTACCCCAACTTTCAAACGCGATTTTCTCGGAATTTTGAAAAAAGTCGTAAAACCGGATTGTACCTAATTTTTTTTATGATTAAAAAAGAAATATTTTACTAAAAAAATAGAAATATATATTTACTATTAACCCTAGAAAGATAATCTACGTCTGTAAGACGTATGGCGTGTAAAGAACTGTTTTATCTAATTCAATTCAAATTTCTGGGTTTTTGTTAAATTGATTTGATTTATTATATCACTTCTTTAAAATAATCTAAGTAATGAGTTAAATAAATATGACAAAAAGTGTTAACATAAGACCAAAAATCTTTTTTAGAATCATACGTCTCTGAGACGTATATTATGATTATCTTTCTAGGGTTAAAAAAAACCAAGAGAAAGATCACGAAAAATTATCTGTTTTATTTATAAAAATATCCATGTGTTAAAATAATTCCATTAATAACTAGAACCAAACATCTTGAGCTATGGTGTTTTATAAAAGTTTAAAATATCTTCATATTTCATTATACTTTCCAAATAAAAATCAATGTATCCTCTCACCCATCACAGCTCAGCTCAGCTCACTTTACTTTAGCTCACCCAACAGCTCAGCTCAACCATCAGCTCAGCTGACTTTCAGCTCAGCTCAAATGAGCTGAGCTATGGTACATAGCTCAAAAGTCAGCTAGCTCAAAATTTGAGCTGAGCTGTGAGCTGAGCTCAGCTCACTTTTGAGCTTTGTAGCAACTCTGCAAGTTCCATATTGCTACTACTAGTGCTGAAGCACACACAATTCTCATAAAATAACCATATCGCACATTTTATGCTCAATTCATTTAGTTTCGTTAAGCGTATACCGTACGTTCTGAACCGCACAACATGTGTAAATTTCACAGAATAAATTGAAAACTACATGGACGCAAGGAGGATGAAAGAATTAATTTATTGTTCACTTGATAAAAATGTAAAAAAACGATGTGTGGATTAATAAATTTAATAATAGAAATTAAAAATATCAAATGAAATTCATTTACATATACTGAATGAGAAGTATAACTTCAGTCGCGTGTACATGTGTACACACACTCTTTTTTTTTATTTTAAACGTTCAAGGAAAAACAAGATTTTATGCAACAAAAAAAAAGGAAATTTTTGTTTGGGTTTTAATTTCGGAGAGGCTTATGCTTTTTCATTTGAAGAATATCAAAAACTACTAAACTTTGTGGCTTTAACTTAGTATCTTGTATGCCTTTTCATAACTTCATCCGTATCTTGTTCACTACCTTCATCTCATTTAACTAAGCTTTGTATGGCCTATAACCAGCAGACAATTAAAATGCTTTAAACGATACTTCATTTGTCAAATTGTGGTCAGTGGTTCCGAAGTTATGGGGGAACAAAGATTAAAATTTTATTTTGATATTCTGTAATTTGGTGAAAAAAGTAGACCACTGTGTAATTTTCACTGGATTACAGTGTAACAAAAAAAAGTTAAAATCTTTTGACCCCTGCATTTTTTTCAGCCGATTCCAGGCATAAAAAAAATGTTTTAATCTTTGTTCCCTCATAACTTCGAAAATACTGATCATAATTTGATAAATAAAGTATCGTCAATTGCATTTTTGTCGTCTACTGTTTATAGGCTATAAAAATTTTAGTTAAATGAGATTCAAACGATGAATGAAATACGGAACAAAACTATTATCAAATTATGAAAATCCAAATTTGAGCCACTGGATTTCTATCGCTCAGTCCGATTGAAAGTTTTCCGATGAATCCGAACGAAAATTGTATCTTAAAAAACATTTAAAACTCTTATTGACGCAAGACATTTATCATTGGTATGGTCGGGAGGTAAAAAATCATGCGGAATGAACCCCGGCCCGCTCCGGCTCAAGAACAACTTTTGAAATAACCCCGAAAACTGGTAAAAATCAGCATTTTTGATTTTCTAACGGGAATATCTCGAAAACGTGATGTGATAGAATTTTTCTAACTTCGGATTCGAGCTCAGCAAACAAAAAACCTATATAAAACTATATTTTGGTTTCTGTAACAAAAGAAAAAAGTTTAATTTTGTTGACCAGTGTAATCGAACATAAGTTCAAGTCAATAATTGATTGACAATTATTGTCAAATTTTATTTTTAAAGAAATGAGACTTCTATTGAATTTTATACTTAAGGCAAAATTTTTATCATAGGTGCCTATCTTAGGGTCCTAACATACCGTAAACGGAGCAACCCTAACATACAAAGTTAAGATTAAGTAACCTGCTAAGCGAAGAATTGAGTGATAAAATTTCCAGTAGGTTAGGTATACCTAAAATTTGTAAGTAATGACCCTTTGGTGGAATGATTAGTAAAAATAACGATGGACTGTCACGCCAGAGGGTTATTCTTATTACAAATCCAGTCACCTCAACATTTTGGAAATCCTTTTTTGCTCTCAGGGGAAGTATAAGAACAGATTTGAAAAGTATAAGGCTCAAATGTCTACCTTGTGGTATCCCAGAAAAGTCTTCAAAAAATCTAGAATTTCGTTGTTTTTTTTTCTGAACAAATTAGAAATGATTTTCCAAGCTGCTTTCAAAATTGAATTTTATTTCATCCTCATTTTTCGTATTATTCCCAGAAATTACAGTCATCACAATGAACTTAACCTTACACATATCTTCAATCTGTCTGAATTGCATTGAAAAACATCTCTTAATTAAGTATTTTTTTTTTTAAGTTAAATTATAAAATTTCTCCACGTCTCAATAACACGCACCATTGAATGGGAACTATACCGACGAGTCTTATCCACGAAATCATCGAAATATTCTCACCACTCTCTTCCATGTACTTATACTCGTACCTAAAAATAGGTAAATAGATTACCCACCGACTGTGACTTCACTGAGTACTTAGAGTTTGAAAATATTTCTACCCCCATCGTTCCTATAGAAAACATACATCTTTACACAAAAGGATCTTGAAAAGTTGAAGAACTGATTCTCGAAAAGAAAATATAAGAATAATATATACGGGATCAACGTTTGGGTCTTAAATGTACTACAAGTTTTCTGCAAAACTAAGTCCTTTTATACTTAAGCTTTTTATTTCACGAAAAATAAAAAAAAAAAATAAAAAAAATGCAATGAAGTATCCTGGGGGTTAAAACAAGGACGATGTCTTCAACAAAGAAAAACACCATATCCATACTATACGTTTTGTTTCTTTTTCTTCTGATTTGCCCTTTTTTTGTATAAGAAGCATAGGGCTTTAGATTTTGAGCCACCTATAGAGCGAATGGATCCCTACGATGCGATAGGACTATATAGAGTTTGGATACAAAAAAACAATACAAAAGGATAAAATGGTACAAAGTTAAAGTGAAATATAAAAGTTGACGAGTGATGCACGTGGAGGTATATAGCATCTATACCATCAAGGTATATGGCTTCTCCTGTATATAAACTTCTTCTTCTTCTATAAGGAGTAAAGTATATCCTTGCGAAAAATTACATATAAAACAGTGCAGAATAAAAAGAGATTATATTGCACTACAGGAGCATAGAGAAGATGAAAAACTACCAAGGTGATGATGCTTTGAACTTTTAGAATCCCTTTCAATTTGAACTTGTATTGATTTTTATTCATAGGGTATAAAATAGAAGACGAAGAAAAAAAAAAAAACTTCTATAATGTCTGTTAAAGTATAAGGAATATAGAAGGATTTTTCTTTGTTGTGTCCTTTTCGGTGGTTAAGAAGGAATTTATAAATAAATATTGAAAATTAAATTGAAAACAACAGCTATAAAAGAAGATGAGAGAGTATTTCGGTTATACCAACTCTCTATGTTTTAACTCTTTTTTTTTACTTTTTTTTTCTCTTTCCAAGTGACGGCGAGGATATTTTTATCAAGATATCCGCACGAAATGAGCCACTTGTTGCCATATCACGTTGGAAAATTTGTTGAATGTCGTTAAAATTTATGACCCACCACCACCATCACTGCCGCCATCATCGCATTTATAGAGTCTGCCAAAACCAAAAAGTAGCAAATCCTAGTGTAACTACAGTTACAAGTAGGTATTATCGTCATCATCATCAGCATCATCAGCAGCTTGTTGTTTGGGGGTTTACTTTGGCTATAATAATAATGGCGGCGGGAACGACGGATATAGAAATAGAATTTAAAAATTAAAAGGGTACAGAGGATAAATCAATTAAGGTATTGAAGACATTTTTGTTTTTTTTTTTCTCTTTTGGGGGTAGATGGGAGAGAAGTAAATAAAAGAAAGATTATTTTGATTTTAATCTTAATTTAATGGAAGAAAATTCTTAGACTCAATCGGGATAGCTGTTTTTTTTGACAATGATAGTAAAGGTTCAGCCTTTGATCTTTTAAATCCAGACTTTTGGATTCAAGTAGTTACAGAAACTGAGTTTAAAGTCTAATAATTGGAAATTCGTAAGTCTCATTCGAATCTGTTAAATATAAATGGAACTCTTGAACTTCAACAAAAAATTCAGTAAATATCAGTGAAAATAAAATGAAAAATTTTTTGCAACTGGAAGTACTGAAATTGGGTGGTATTGCTAGAAAATTTCTATTAAACTGGTAAATTTCAATCGAAACTGTAAAATTTTAACAGATTTTGGTAGATTTTAGCGGAAACTGATAAATGAGCTGATATTTTTGGCAAACTAATATCAGCAGAAATTTGAAAATCTAAGTGAAGTTTAGCATTTCCAAAAAAAAAAATAGATAAATTTTCAGTAAACTTCAGTCAAAACTATTAAATTTTAACAGAAACTTCGAAAAATTCCTGGGAAAACTGATAAATCAGCTAGTATTGCTGAAATATTTCTGCAGAAATTTCAGTGCATTTCAGTAGAAATTTAAAAATCTCAGTGAAGTTTAGCATTTCCGAAAGAATGAAAATTTCTCAGTAAATTTCAGTCAAAACTGTTAAATTTTAACTGTAACTTCGGATAATTCCTGCGGAAACTGATTAATCAGCTGATATTGCTGAAATATTTCGGTAGAAATTGGAAGACCTTAGTGAAGTTTACATTTCCGAAGAAACTGTTAAATTTTAGTCGAAATTGTTAAATTTCAACAGAAACTTCAGTTAATTTCAGTGGCAACTGATAAATCAGTAGGTAGATGGTAGATATTGCTGAAATATTCCAACGGAAATTGGAATATCTTAGTGAAATTTTACATTACCGAAAAAAAACTGTTAAATTTCATTCGAAACTGTTAGATAAATTTAATAGAAACTTTGGTAAATTTCAGGTGAAACTGATAAATCAGCTGATATTGCTATGAGAAATTTCAGCAGAAATTGGAAAATATCTGCTAAAACTGTTACATGTCAGTTGAAACTGTGACATATAACAGAAAACTGTTGAATCATAAACGAAACATGGTATCTACATTTCTGAGGAAACTGATAAATTTCGGTCAAACTATCAAAACTCAGAAAAAAAATCAGCTGAGACTCTCTCAAATCTCAATTAGAATCGGTAAGTTAGCCGAATGTGGTAAATCTCTGCTGAAAAAAATGATAAGTCAGCTGTAACAGCTGGAAAATTTCAGCATAAAATGATTAATCTCCAGTAAATATTAGCAAAAACTATTGCATCTTTTTCTTTCTTGAGTTTGAGCGGAAATTTCAGCTGTAACTAAACTAAAACTTAGTGCTTTACCAGAAGCTGAAACTAGTAAATTCTATTTTGAATCGCTTGATTTAAACAAAAACTATAATGAACTCGTGAATTTAAGCTTAACCTGTCGAATTTTAATTTTGAACTAGTACTGGCAATATTATCAGCTGAAGATGCTAAATTTCAGCGGAAACTTGTAGAATGAGAATGGTACAGCTGAAAATTTCAACAGAAACTTTAAAATTGGAGTTGAAAGTAGGTTAAAACTAGTAAATATCAGTTAAAAAAAGTAAGTAGGACTTAACAAACTTATAAACCTCAGCCGAAACTGGTGAATGTTAGTGGAACCGGTTATTGTGACTTTGACTGAATTCCGATTTCGTAAGTCGAAAACAAATTTTTTGTACCTAAAACACAAAAAATTAATATAAAAATACCGATTTTTTTCAATAACAATTTTAAAGTAAATAAAAGCTATGATTTCAGCCCATTTTCACCGCCAAACCTACTCAGTACCTACATGAAAACCTTGATTGGTATACCAATGCAAAGTCGCTGAATTGACAAGTTAATCTCAAAATAAGAGCTCAATAATATTAATTGCAATGTCTTTTAAAAATCTAGTGACAATATTTTCTTCCATCATATAAAGAAGTAAGTATGGTTGTTGTCAAAGCAACCGTATATATATAAAAGTTTAGCTTATAAAATGTATAAAATCCATTTTATACTCTTAAAGAATGAATAATGATACATTTCAAAGTAAAAAAATAATAATAAATTATCAACACGACAAAAAACCCTTTTCTAACTCCGAATTCATGTTACAACTTAATTGAAATGTGGAGGCCGAAAGTATCTTCTTATACACAATCGTGAAAAATTCCTAAAGGCCTGGGTCTAGGGAATAGGCAAGGGTACAAAAAATAAAGAACCTAAACAATAATACAAAAATCGACTAAAAGTAAAAAATTATATTAAGATAAAAACCCAACAACACAAGAATCGTAGCTATAAACTATAAAAAAAGTGTAGTAAAAGAATACAAAAATAAAAAAAAGCGTCACCGTCACGATATCAATCCCCCTCTTTTCAACTCAATCCATCGAGGAGCGCATACTCTTTTCCTATATATTCCCAAAGAGATATCTGGACATCATATGAAGTTGTTCTTCTTCACCGCCATCCTCACTCATTTTTAAACCGAAAACACTGAGATTTCTATGCGCTGATCCATTCGCACACAATCATAGTATTTTTGTCCCAAAAATAACAAAAAAAAAAAAAAAAAAAAAAACGGGCTAAAGGATAAGAATGGTGCCAAGCTATTACCATCATGCTGGCCAACAACGACGTTCGACGCGCAGGCAGCGCCATCGCCATCGACACGAACTAAAAGAGGTTATAGGGTTCGAGAGTGTAAATGAAAACCTCTTTTGATATCAGAATTTTTTCTGCGTTTTTTTTTTTCGATTTTTTTTTTTTGCTAAAAATTGCTGCTTTCATTTTTCGTTGACGGTGAGCTCTTCACGGAGGCATTTTTTAAGCCCACTGTTACAGGCTATAACACTATACACCAAGCATGTGGATTGGATAAGGCACTTCTGCTAGCCCCAGAGAGTAGTATCGGCGCGAAGGCTTTAAGCAGAGGACGACACTACACCGATATGATGGTGGTATCACCGACCAAGAAGTAGACGAAGGTTTTTTGTTTTTTTTTGTTTGGTATATTCGAGATGAGATGGTAGTGGCTGGCGGGATGAAGTAAAAAAAACCGTGTACCAGAGATTAATAAATTGATGGCATCCATTGCATATAACATGTAACTAATGGCAGTAATCAATTTTGCTTTACATCTCAATCTGCTTTTCGCCTGCTCCTCTCTCTCTCTCTCTCTTCCTGTTCACCCTGGTTGTTGGCTGTTACTCCTGGTGCACCATCATTTAACAAATATAAAAAAAAAATAATACAAAAAAAAAAAAACAGAACAAAACAATTCACAACAGAGACTTTAAGAAATAAAAGGAAACAGAAAAGATGGAAAATGGGAAAAAGGAATCACACATATACGGGGGCTAAGGGGAGTGATGAAAAAAAAAAGAAAAGAAAAATTCAATAAAACGAGGAAACGATGTTATTATAAAACCACCAAATACCCTCTTTTTGCTGCTTTTTGAAAAGGTAGAGTTTACCCAACATACAACCTACATATGGAACACCCCCCTCGATATCAGTTTTATTATTTTTCTACCACTTCATTATAACCGGGTTCATAGGGTAAATTTTATTAATTTTATAATTCAAGAGTAGTTTCTTCGAAGAACTTTTTTAGGTGAGAATGTATGTGATTTCATACATGTCATTTTTTGAACCACTTAGTTGTGAGCAATTGAGTTAACGCCAATTTCATTTCCATTTCCCATCGACACCACACACAGAGTTGTTGTTTCTTAGGGCTTATAAGTTAATTGATTTATTTCTTAAACCTTAGAGGTCTTAATGCAAACATTCTTGGTTGAAAAGTCTTATAATTCAATCATGGCTATACTTCTTCTAAGCATCAAATTTAAGTCCAGGATCATCTGAATTGATTAGGCTCCGAAATTGATATAACAAGGTCAATGAAACATTGTAAGCAATTTAGTTGGCTCGTATAATTTTATTTCAAATCTAAATCTTACTGATAAATTGTCACTATCGAACTTGAATGATATCCATTTGGTGAAGAGACCCCTGTAGGGTCTTTATTATTTTTTAATATTTAAAACAAACCCATATACGATCATCGCTTGTCTTAACGCTTGGAAGCTTTATCTGAGTATAAGAAAATTAAGACCTTATATCAAAAACTTTAGGGGGTCATAATCACAATCTTGGAACAAAAAGGGTTACAAAAAAAATTACAAATGCCATTCAACGTGTTTGGTTTTAATACATTTCGAAGATTGTTTTTTTAGCTCTTTTTTTCTAGCTTAGGACCTTACATTATGTCAAATTTTAGTAACTTACTGGTTTGAATAGGATTCTCAAAATGAAATGCAAAAGAATATAATTATAATAATAAATAATTAATAGGTATACGTATAAGAAGATTTCAGGGGTCTCAATTTTGTTTTAATTTTTTTAGCCCGGAAATCACATTCGTGATTAATATGCGATTTTCATTGATTTTGGGTAGCATTTTGTGAAACCATTTTAGTATGGGAACTATCAGACCCTACAATATGTTGAAAGTTTTAAGGGTCTCAATTTTGTTTCTTTATTTTTTGATCCAGGCGTCACATGCGTAATCTATGTGGGATTTTCAATGTCTTTGGTTTAAGTTCTATAAACTTGTTTAATATGGAAACTTTAAGACCTTACAACACGTTGATAATTTGGAGGGTCTCAATTTTGTTTCTTAATTTTTCAGTTCTTATGTGACATCCGTAATCAAACTCAATGTTGGATATTCATTGTCATTGGTTTAAGTTTTTTGAAACTATTTAAATATGGGATCTTTAAGACCCTACAACAACAACAACTTTGATGAGTCATAATAATGATGAAAAATTTTAGAAAAAAAACCCTACAAAAGTGGTTTTTTTTTCAAATATTTTATATTCAGAACTTTGATGATGGTGATGAAGTACTCATACTAAAAACTCATTACAAGGATGTCCTTGCTTAAATGGAGTATATTTGCTCATGTTTTTGAGACTTATATAAATTATTCCTTTTACATACAAAGCTAAGGCCATGTTTTGTTCTATCGACTTTATATAAGTGAGTTTAGGTTCCTAAATGTAAAATCATAGCTTGTAATTTATTTTAAGGGCAACATCTATTAAACTGAGCATTTGCTCAAGATTTTTCTCTTCCTTAGAAACAATAAAATATGACGTGTATGAAATGTTTGTACAAATTCGTTCAAATCAATGTTTAAAAATCTTTTTTGCATCGAGCATTTACTTTGAGCAGTTGCTCTATTTTCTACATACCATTTATAGCGTATATCCTATAGCAATATGAAACATTATCCAGTTTTTCTATGTAATTTTTTCGAATCAAAAAAAGTTTTGTTATGATATTTTTCCATGCTATGGCTTTTGCTTCTTTGGGAATAAAAATAAATCCATCCCTCTCAAACCCCCTATAACCTTTTGTATATATCATTTCCACTTCCATATGATATGAAATCCTTGCCAGAGCAAGAATGAAAATAAATGTTAAGTTGTATAAACTATCACGTCTTTAGGCACACGAGCACAACGGACATCGGTCATCCCTGAACCCTGGCGATGCTGATGCTTTTTAAGCTTGTGTTCCATTCGTACAAATATAAAATATTTTTGCCCACAGTCAGCAGAGCAATGTGGGTATTAAAAAAAAATATATGAAAAAACAACAAAATTCAATGCACAGGGATATTTCGGTGCACGAAAACAACATTAAGTGGTTCATTGTTCGATGCTTCCTGTTGCACTCTCTCGCAGTGTGATGTTTTTTTGTTATGTATAAAAAATGTAGTCCTCTATAAGAATGAGAGATTTCAATTTAAACCATTTGCTTGGTAGATTTGTCTTCATTTCCTTTTACCATATCACAACTTTAGACTTTATACAGACTCTAAGGATAGGATAGTTTGGAGCTGGAACATGCGATTGCGAGCGCAAAGAGATGATATGCGAAAGATATAAATTTCTTACGTAATTCGGTGAAGTGGTTGCGAGCGCAAATTTCCCATTCACAGAAACACTTAAGTCACAAATAAGACACAGACATACACAATATGTATAGAGGATGCTTTGATATGAAAAAAAAAATTATACAAAAACAAGGATTCAAATTTCAATTTTTAGAGGAAAAAAAAAAGAAAATATTTCAGAGGACACACTCGAAGATACGTGAACAAGCAATAAGGAACTGTAACTTTACAAAATTATACCTATGACAACAAAATTGCTAACAACACCGGAGGTGGTATTTCTTTGGTTTAAGTTGAAAACTGAAAGGATATTATTTTGGGTTCAGGATCACAATTAGAATTGTCCTCGATTTGGTACGGTCATAAATTCCTTCTTTTTTTTCCTTGAAAAGTTACACAAAATTGGCGACAGTGTTGTTGTGTATAGTTTCTTACTTTACAATGTGCTCTAAATTTATTCTAAGAAACTTCTTCGTTCCTGAACGATTGAATAACAATAAGGATGCGTGTTTGCATCCTTTTTCTTCTATTTTGTATGAAAAGCGAAAGGTTTGCAAACAGATTTGTGTAGTTGCAATTTGCAAAAATCGAAAGAAAGGGAAGGTTTATTTTCTTTTCTTTATTTTTGAAAAATAGGGGTTGAGTAAAAGGACGCACATCGATCGTGCAATAATTGTCACGGTAATAAATCTTGGTCAATCAATGTCCATACACAGCAGGAAATGGATGGAAGATATAGGATATAGGTGCAGTGAACGTGGTGAATTGTTACTCTTTTTGATAAAGTGAAGAAGGTAGGAGGTATAATTACGTTCTTATTTTTGAAAATGAAAGTTAACTCTTGTTTTTATTTTCAAAAGATTTAATCTTATTTGCGTGATATACCTAGTATTAGAGGCATCCTGTAGTATTGGTTCACAGATTTTATAGTTGAACATGCTGGTTGCGTTAAAGGGAAAAACCAGTGTCCAGTATGACATGATATGTTAAAGAATTTGGCAGGTACATTTCGGCACTAATTTCATCTAATTTTGTCTTCTCATTACAGTGTTACATTTCAATAACTGTAGTTTGCACGAAACAAGGTGTCTTAAAAAAATGATTAAGGGATATTTCAGATACCTACTGCTAAGTGGCAATAACGGTAAGTTTTTTTTTTTTTTTTAAATCCAAACACCTTGTGTTTTTGAAAGATATTATTATCGTCCCGTTACTCTAATAAGAAATCTGATTGTTTTAAGAAGATGAGATTTAAAGTGGGTATCATCTTATTTAACGTGGCTTATCTGTATGTGCAAAATGCTGTAGGAACAAAATTCTGAAAGTCAAAATTCTGTATAGCAAAATTCTGGTTGGTCAAAATACTGTATTTCAAAATTCTGTACATCACAATTCTGTAAATCAAAATTCTGTAAAAATGCTGTAAAAAAATATCGTTTTGATAATGTAAAAAAGTGCGCGCGCACTTTTGTACATTATCAAAACGATATTTTTTTACAGCATTTTTACAGAATTTTGATATACAGTATTTTGCCGTACAGAATTTTACAAAACAGAATTTTGCATGTCAGTATTTTGTTGATACAGTATTTTGACGTACAGAATTTTGTATTTACAGTATAATGACGTACAGAATTATGGTATTACAGTATTTTGACCCCACAGAATTTTGTCGTACAGAATTTTGACAAGCAGAATTATGACCCGCTCCCCAAAAAAATTTTTAAATTCAGAAAACGTTCTTTTTAAGTTTTTTTTTTAATAAGAGCAACAGCTGTACTTTTTTTTTCAACAAATCAATATTTTTAAAAGTGCACTAATTTTATTTAACTTTTTGTTTTTAAATTTATAGAATTCTTTTTTGGGTATCTAGATTTCAGATAGTTTTTGGCATTCATTATAAGAACATAATGTTACTCAATAAAGCATTTTTTTATTAAATAAAACAAGTTTAAAAAAAAAAATATTTTAAAAAAGGTAAAATGTCTGAAGTTTTACAAATAAAAAGGAAAATCAGAAAATTCCTCATAAACGAAATGTTTTCGTCTGCATAATCATTTTTGTTTTAAGTCAAGTATGCGCAGATCAAGCAAAATTTTAGGTCCCATAAAAAATAATCTATAAAAAATTTAGCCGAGCTAAAAATTTTTCCAGAATTTCAGCCAAAATGTGCGCAGGTCCAGCTTCAAAATCATTTCTTTTTCAACTGAGCATTTTTTGTCTGTATTAATAAGCGCATTGAAGAAAAGTGAAAAAAAAGTGAAGAAATTGTCAGATAGAATTTAGCGCGATTTGATTACTAGGCTTTGAAATTACTATTGCTATGAAATTATTGCGTTCTAAGACCGTCATAAGAACTATTTTGGCACATTTCTATGACTTACTAGTCCTAAATTCTCTAAAAAGGTTTTAAATAAATATGATCTTGAAAAAAAATTACCGGGCAACTGTCTGCTGACTTACAAATTTTCACAATTTGAGTCGAAAATTAAAAAAAAAAAATAATAAAAAGACTGAACCACAGAATATTAATGGAGTAACCTCTTTATTTTCAAAATAAATTGTTTCAAAATAAATTCAAAATAGTTAACATGTTATTTCAATTTCAATAGGTGATTTATATTAGCTTATTATGATTTTCTCCCATTTTTATAAGTTTATTTTTAGCCAAGAGGAATCTTATGTTCATAACTGACGTTTTTTTCATTCAAAACTATCATCCATTTAAGAATTTCGCATTAGATCTCTTTAAAGAGAAAAATTGAACAACGAAAAATATAGAGATAAGTACAAAAACTGAAAATAAAGTTCTAATAAGATAAAAAAAAAAATTAAATTGTCTTGGCTAAAATATAATCCAATACCAAAACCATTTTGTTCCACAATACAGAAGAGGCCATAAATAATAATTATAAAAATCCCCGCACAATTACAAAATTTAGAAAAAAAAATTCTACTAATTATATACTACGACCAAAAAAAATTAACTAAAATTAAATTATTAATGATGCATTTTAAATTAAAATAATTACTAATTTTATTTATTTTAATTGTAGGTATTTTTTTTTTATATTGAACTTACCAAATTGACTTCTCATCCATGGATATAAAGGTGAAGGCATTGACGATTGTGTATTTGGATTTTGCGTTGGCGGTTGTTGTCCCTGACCGCCTTGGTGCATTTGTGGCGGTTGCTGGTGCATCATTTGTTGTGGTGGCGCACCGACAGGTGGTACACCTGTCGTTTGTTGGTACATTCCCATATTATGATGATTTTGATGCACCTAAATTTTATATTAAATTTTATAATTATTATTGATTAAAAATTTAAAAACATTAACAAAGTACCTACATAAAGTAAATAAATTGAAAGAAAAATAAAAAGAAAGGTTTTAGAGAATGCAGTTGCCTACATAATTACTTTGAGGTCAAAGAAGTTAATATAAGAAAATATAAGTTTAGAGACAAAACATATAAAGAAAAACTACCAAACTAAAATCTTACAACAGATTAACAGACATGTAAATCTTACCTCAGGAACAACATCAGGAACTCCGACCTCATTGTAACCCAACTATAAAATAAGATAAGTTTTAAGAAGGGTATTTTTTTGTTTGATTTGATTTTTGAAATATGTGGATACAACATTTATACTGGATAAAAAGAAAAAAAAACCTACAAAAAATCTGTTATTACCAATCCAATTTTCGAGACTAAAGAATTATTTTTTGAATTAATAGAACAAAATTAAACTGGATAAAGTCTTTATTATGCCGTTAGAGAAAATGTCGTTTGGAATTTTTGAGTTGGACAGAAAAATTTGAACCGGATAAAGTATTTAACATCCATAATTTGTAACTTAAAAGATATCATTGAACGGAGAGTGACACATTATGCATTTAGGTGAAAAAAATTATCCGGATAAAGCGTTTTACAACTTGTACCATTAATTTCGTTCTAAATGAAAAAAAAAATATCCGGATAGGAAAAAATTCCGGGACGGAAAAAAATTGAACCAGATGAAGTGTCTTCGTGAAATATTTATAAAATTTTATTGAAAAAACATTAATCCGGTTAAAGAGTTTTGTATTCGATACAAATTGAAACGTATTGTGAGGCTACAGAAAACGTCGTTTGAAAAAAAAACGAACCGGATAAAGTGATTTATATCCATGTTCTGTGGCTCAAGAAGTGTATCTTTATATAGATAAGGAAAACTTTTGCCATTAATTTTGGTCTAGTTGAAAAAAAATTATCCGGATAAAAAGTTTTACAAAATCTTTTTAAAACTTTGTGCGAGAATTACATCTGCGTTGTCGTTACCATTAAATCTTTTTGTCCAAAGCTTAATTGAGTTGATAAAAGTATTTCATAATTGATTTCCATGACTAAAGAATAAATCTTTGCAATTCGAGTTAACCGGATAAAATTTTTTGCATCCATACTTTGTCACTAAATTAAACACTTGCATGAATCATTGAACAGGAAGGGAAATATTGAACTGCATAAAGTCTATTTTATTCTTGTTTTGCGTGGCTGAAGTAGAAGTCTCTTACGAAGCGTAGGTCCGATGACTGAAACTTATAGTGTGCATTTATATTACTATAGATATAAACTACAAGCGAAAATATAGGAGTAAAGTAATTTTTCAAGGAGGTAAAGGGAAACTATTCGGAATATAAGTTCTATAAATTGTTGAGGGAAAAGCCTTTAAACGAATTAAAAGACGTTAAAGAACCTTCAAATTTGCTTGATTTGATGTTTAATCATCATTGAAACTTGCTTTGTACACGAAGAAAGTAGTTTTTTAGCAGTAAAAAAGTTACAGAATTTCAAAAACTATCTTTTAACGGCTTATAACTTTTTCAAAATTCTATTAAAAATTATAATAAAAAAAATACAACAATAAAAATTATACCAACCTGCGCTTGTGGATGGCCCATATGATGAGGTATTGTCATTTGTGTATTTATATGATGTTGGGCCATTTCCAGTGGTGGTGATCCACCTTCCGGTCCCATCCCCAAACCTCCACCAACTGCCGCTTGTAACTTACAACTCGCATAAACCACAGGTTGTTGTTGTTGCGGATGCTGCGGAGGTTGTGATTGTGTGTGCGGTTGATTTTGGGGTACAATTTGTCCGCCATTGGCTTGTGTTTGTGTCAAACAACCACTAGCCTGACTCGATGGACTATCCGGCCGTGAATAACCCTGATGTTCCATACCTTGACCGCCACCATTATAATATGCCATTCGATCGTAGGGTGGAAACCTTGGATATGGCAAATTGCCCTGATGGTTTGGATTTTGACTATAATGATGCATTTGTTGGCCATCGAGATCGGTTACCCCATTGGTGGGGTAATGGCCGTGCATGTCGGCCCCCATATAAGAATTGGTAAAGTATGATGTCATACTTTCACAATTATTTGTACTCATCGTCATTTTGAAGATTTTTTTTTTTGTTTTTTTGTTTAAATTACTTTAGAAGAGGGATTGTTTTTGACTATGTTGGTTGTTGTTTGTTTTTTTTTCTGTGGGATTATGCGTGTTTTTTTGCGAATTAAATGTGATTTGTTTTGCTTGAAGCTAAGTTTTACTCATATATATACATCCGCACACACACACACACTTACACACAGATAAAATGCGATTTATAATTTAAATAAACTGAAATTAGAAAAAAATATAATTGCATTAATTTTGAGATAGATTTTTAGAAAATTAATAAAACTTACTTAAATTTGAACACTTAAGTACTTTCTATACAATTTATATACTTTCTATACAATTTAAAGAGTAATGAGGTATAAAATGATTTTCACAGTGATCCGTTTATTAGATTAAAATTTATTTTCCTTTTTTTGTTTTGCGTTGCCCCCGTTCTGTAGATCGGTGTAGGTATCCTTTGAAAAAAAAACACGTATTTTTTTTTTAGTTTCGGTGGAGTCCTTTTGCTGATGATTATAATTTTAAATATTAAAACACTAGATGCGAGCGAAGTCTTTGAATGTTATATGTTGCTATCCAAAATTGAATTGAAGATCTGAAATTAAATTTAAAAAACACGATTAAAAATTTAAAAAACAATTTTTTAAGTAAAAAATTAAATTTTTATTTATAAAAAATTTAAACTCTGTTGATTCCCCAGTTAACACCATGATACTAACATTGAATTAATAAATATATTTTCATCCACATGTTTCTGGTATAATTTTTGACATTGGTTTGTTTATATAAGGTCTTTTTGGTATGTTTTGTTGAGGGATTTCTTTTTCAGAGTTCCATGCTCTTTGATATCAAACAGAAATGACAAAATTTTAATGATTCGCATCGAAATCAGAGGAAAAAAGACATCTTTGAATTTTTTGAAAAGAACAAAGTGTGGCGGTTTTGAAAGTTGACTTGTATTTTTTTTTGATTTTCTATAAAATTTATGATGAAAAATAGCTTTTGTTATGGTCCACTGGAAATTGTTGCAGATGCGTATTTGTTTGTTTTGTTTTTAAGATTGGAAGGAGAAATAGAATGAGTGATTAATTCGATTGTTTTTTTTTTTTTTTAAACAAAGTTCAAGAAAACTGTTGAATCCAAAGAACAGATTTTCTGAATTGAATAAGAAAAGAATCACGTGGGTCATACAATCCAAAACCAGTCAAAGTATAAATAACCTCGAAAGAATATTTGTCAGTTTTGAATTTAGGGTTTTTGGGTTAAGTTTTGGATTCGTAAAAAAAAAATCCAAAAAATTATATAAGAAAAAACAAATTGGGGGAAAGGGGGTGGGTGGGCGAAAAAGTGGGATGGGTGTCAACAATCGTGGTTTTTAACGATTTCTGTCAAAAGTAGACCTAATTTCGAAAAAAAGTTGAGTACAAAATTTATTTTTATCTTTTACAAAAATGATTGGATCTTAACAAAACTTGTTTAAAATATACTTTGTTATGTTTTCTATTTATTTTAAATGTTTTTTGACCAAAAAGTAAATTTTTGGATGTTTGACGGATTTAATTTGAAAAAATATCAATCAAAAAAGTTACCAAAATTTTTTTTGATTTTTGAAAGTTTGGAATGCAGTTATTTGGATTAAAACCTTTTATTTAAGATTGCATGGAAAAACTATACTTTTTATTAAAAAAATATTGAGAAAAATTGAAAAAAAAAAACGATTTTTAAGATCGATTTTCCGTAAATGACAGTAATATTGGCGAGAAATATTTTTTCATAGAAACCAAGTTATACTTTTCTAATGGAATTTGACCTTCTCAATTTGAATCTAGCATTAGAATAGCTCTAACGTGAAAAGTTTTTGAGATATTGAATTTTGAACTTCCAAAACACTATTTTAGTGGTGTTTTTGGAATGGTAATATCTCAAAAACGTGATTTGATAGAATTTTTCTGACTTCGGATTCGAGCTCAGTGCGCAAAAAAATATTAGAAAAATATACCTACATTGATTTTTATAAAAAAAAAACTTGTTGACTAGTGAAATCTAACAGGGCATTCGATTTTTTCTGCCTTGTTCTATTTCACTAGAGGATTATCTTGGGGCGCCATCTAGCGTCAAAATAAAAATCTATTTGTTCAGTTTATTTTTTTGTTATTATTTTTAGAAACACTTTTTCCACTTAGGAACTTTATTCAAAAATAACGAACGTCCTAATATACACATTTTTTTTCTTATTACTCTTCTCTTCTACCTACCAATTATACTATTTACATGATTTTTACTTAAGAGTCTTGAAAAATTCTGTTTGCAGTTTTCAGGTTCTTTTAAAACGACTGTACTGTAAATTCTGATAAAGTATGCAATATCGATTGAGCTTTCAGAAAGATTGTATCAACCTCCTTAATGTATGCAATGATTGTTAAAAGGACTTTGTTTGGCTCAAAAAATATCTTACTCACAGTTTAATCACATAGGCGCTAACCGATTTAGTAAAATGCTAAAGCCATTTTACAAAGTCATACAAACAGTAGACTGTTTTTTTTTTTTTTAACTTAGTAAACTTTTACTAAATCTTTTAAAGTACCTAATTGAAACCGAGCATTGTGAGCATTAAAAACTCATAAAAAATAACTTCAAGTCTGCATAAATTATGGTAAACTAGCTTTAAATTCAGTCTCTAAGCCTCGAAACTTTTAATACAAATTGATTACAGATTGCAAGTATGAAAAACACATTTAATAGTTCCTTTGTCAAAAAATTAATACAGGGTGTCCCGGAATGAGATAAGAAGACTTTGAGGGATGATTCTTGGGTATATTCTAAGAAAAAAATTGATCTACAGTAACTCTTTATCTTCAAAGTTAATACCCTTTAGCGATGATTTAAGAAAACGCTTACTTTGGCATACCTTTACTCATGTTAATGTTAATAACTCCGTTAATACTTATGATAAAAACTTCATTAATGTCTTGATTTTTAGAAGAAATGCTGTTCTTCGTAAATGCTATAAAGAAATATTAAAATCTTTTTTAGTTGCTTAGATAATAATTTTTAAATGGAATTATTTTTTTCTTACCCATGATAATTTTTGACTTTGGGGCCGATTTTCTTCGATAAATGTGCTATAAACATAGTGTTTTATAAATTTATTTTTATGTAAAATCTCTAAAAAATGTGTTTTCTTTGCTTTAGTCAAAAAAGGGTAGGAATTAAAAATTTATTTTTGTAGTTTAAGTTTATTTCTTAGAATATACCCAAGAATCATCCCTCAAAGTCTTCTTATCTCATCCCGGGACACCCTGTATATTAAAATTATAAACTTGGTAGGTACTACATTTTTTTTTCTAGTTCTTAACAATTACCTAACTAATTTTATTTTATGAACAACTTATGTTTCAGATAAGCAAAACGTGAAAGGATTGCTGTCCAATTTACCGGCATAGCTATTTTTAATTCATTATTAAAAGTAATAGATTACTAAATTACTAAATGAAAACAAAAATTGAAAAAAAAATTAGCTACCGTTCGCTGAAACTCCTTTAGTACCTTTAAGCACAATCCTTGATACCTACACATTTGCCAAACTTTAAACATCCTTCGTATTCTACATGCGTCTTTAATTTAGAAAACTGAAGTACTTTTCTCCAACATGCTTTTCTATAACTATTCCTATAGTCATCTTGTAATCATAGTAGAATATAGGTAAACCAAATATTTATTATACCTCCCAACCTAAACCAATACCTCCTGGAAAAATCTCTTTATAGAAATCTTATAAAATTCTCAACATAACTTCAGATGACGACGGACGAGGACAACAATGTCCTTGTGTCCGTATATATAAGAGAAAATTACCAAAATACCTCAAAAATTAAATTTCACACTCCAAAGGTGTGGACAAGGACATTGCACATACACCAAGGCTTGCATCTAAACATATAGGTATCAGAGCTAGACAATCCAACACCTCCTTGGGTAGAGGTTATCTAGGTATAGTTACAAAAAGGATCAGAAGAAATGAAAATTGCACAATAGCCACATTATTGAAATTCTTAACTTGGTGAATTGAAAATTTTCAATCTTCTATGCTTTTCAATTGGAAATTCTCTCAAAATGCAAAATTGCATTCTACTTGAATAAATATTTTTCTCCTAAATCTCTATTTATATTTGTCTGAATGTTATACACCCCCACCCTAATATCACCACCCAGAATGGAGGATTGATATATCAATACTCATCGTGGGTTGCTGGTAATTCAATCAAAATCAGATTTCTGTAAAGTGTGAGGAGTCGAAGGACGACGTATCTATTCTCTGTTTTTTGTACCTCTGTCATATCCGCACCATCTTATTCAACCCACTCCCACTTACTTCACTCATCATCATCATCATCACCACCAATACCAAACACAATCGGAATAATTTATTACACACAATGCGAGTGAGAGTTGGTCGTCGTCCTGGTCCTCGTCCGTTACGTTTTGTTCTACGTTCGCTATTCAAAATTCACATGCCACCATGATAAGGATACGGAAATGATATCCTTTTGTTGTGAATCACAGAGAACAGAGTCGGCCGTCGTCGTATAGGCGCGCATAACTTCTACATCCGTTTCGAATAAGAATGAATGGAATATTCGGAGATGTGATGGTTGGGGCGGTTGATTGTGTGCGGGTGGATATAATAATCGAATAACAAAAGATTGTTTATTATCCTTTTTTTATTATTATCTTTTCTCTATCTCTTTCTCTCTTTCTTCTTACTCTCTCTGTTATTGTTACTGGTGATTCCTTTATTATTTCATCAGTCAGCATAAATAGTTGCATGCGATAATCTGCTGCATGTGAGTGACTGACTGGATGGAAAAATCAGTCATGCATGAGAGATGATAATAAATACACCTACACAAACAAACTCCCACAATTACCACCACACGTCGACGAACGACGGACAAAATACCAAAACCAAAACCCAAACCAAACTAAACCGAACCAAAGTAGAGGTGGCAGTAGCAGCGGCGGCGCGCACATGCATGCGAATTTCGAATTTCTTGGGAATTCGATGATTTACGATGTCTGTGGATTATTCAAGCGTGTAGTGTTGGAAATTCATATAATTTTTTTTTTATTTTTTCATTTTGTTTGCTTTTCACCGTAGTTTGGTTCGAAAATTCATTGGAATCGAATAATTGAATGGATTCAATATGGAAATTGCTTTACATAACTACACGTCGTACACTCCACCCACCCAAACAGTATTTTCCAAGTTGGGTGTGTGTTTTGACAGTTTCTTTTGTGATGAATGTTTTAATTGAAATGTGCTAACAGCAACATGGTGTGTAATAAGGAAGTTCTTATTGGAATTTGAATTTGTTGTCCACAAGTTTTTTTGTTTTATGGCAAATACTCAATTTAGCCTAAATATACACATCAAATATTGAACAGGTAGAATACGAACACAATAGCTATTGCATACTTTTTGGTGGTAAGTAAACAAACGCCACCTCGTGTTCGGAATATGAAAATACAAAAAAACATCTACTAATCACAGACACTAATCATTGTTGTAGGGTTGTTGTCCTAATCAAGTATTCAACTTCACCTATCAATCAGCAGACGGCAGAACGAGCGGTAGGCAGAAATAGTGGTTTATCGATAACATGTTGAGTAGATAGAGATGTGTTGTTTTTTTGTTTTTCGATTAAATCGATTTTTATTAGGGATGTATTTTTTGAGAATTAAAAATGAATTGCAAGGGTATTTTAATGCTGTGTCTTTTCTTGATAAGGGAGAATTTTGCTTGATTTTTAAGTGGAAAAAAGCTTTGTTGTTACGAAAATAAAAACATATAGGTACGTTACGTACCTATACGTACTAGTTAAACATAAAACCTGAAAAGTTCTGGATGTTTATTGGGTGATTTGAGTTTTATGAAGGTTGTTAATTTAATATGCTAACTAATCATTTTTCATGTAATAACGTTTTAAAAACCGATGAACCATGGCAGCATTAACGAAAAAGTGACGCTATTTTTAAAATTTCTGTAATTTAATAGGGTAAATAGGGGTATAGCAAAATTGAAAAAAAAGTGGCTATTTTATAAACGCGACGTTGTAAAAAGTTATTTTTTTTTTAATCTATAGATAAATTTATTGTAAGACTGACTATGGTATTGAAAAAATTAAAAAAAAAATCAAAACCTAGTTATAAATGGTTTTTTAAAACTAAAACATAAGCAGACCTTTGACAAAGTAGTGATTAAAGGTAGGGAATAGGGAATTTTTTGTTTGACAATTAAAAAAATGCCATTCAAAAGATAATAAAAAAAGATAAGGGGTCTATTACGGATTTTTTTTGTCTTTGCGTTTCGAAATATGAATTTTTGAAAAACATCTACTTTTTTAGAGGAAGGGGAAATTAGGGCATTATGACATACCTAAGCATAAACTCAAATAGCTTTACTACGGACAACAATTTTTACTTAAATCATTTTTTTATTAAATTTCATAAAAACGTAACATAAATAAATTATTTAAGAATAGAATTACAAGTTATTTAACAAAAAATATATTTAATTAAAAATAGTCAAAAAAAAACCATATTGCCCTATGTACGGGCAATATGGCTAACCCCATTTACATCGGAGCCCTTTACTTTATTTACGTACATTCGACATTTCTGAAATATAATTATAAAAAAGTATCATAAAATTAACGTCAAATTGAGGTTATTTTGAAATTAAAAAAAATGCAGACATTATGTAAGTTACTTTTGAAATTAGAAACTTCATAAGGGGTATATTATATTGAAACCAAGAACCGGTATTTTTTTTTCTTTGTTTTCTTTTTTGTTTGGCACAAAAATAATAGCACTAACCTGCGATCGTCACAAGGCTAGTGTTTAACGAAGACTAAAGTTTCTGCATTGGTTTTATTTAAATTTGAGTATTGGAATTATGGTAGTTGAGAGGTGAGCCATAATGCCCGAAGGTACCCTATTTCTTAGCAATTTTTTGTAGCGTTCAAAAAATCTCAATTTTACAGAACATATTATAGTTTATGGTCAAGTGCATGCATGTGCAAAAAATTGGTATTCTTAAATGGTTTTTGACCGAATAACGGTCTCAAGTTTTTTGACCGTTTTTCCGTTTTTTATTTTTATCTTTTTTTTCAACAGATAAAGCCTGGTACGCTGCTCGCGCTAAATTTTATCTACTATACAAATTATCGAAAATTTTTAGCCGAGATAAAATGGATCCCATACAAGTTATCGATAACTTATCTCAGCTAAAATTTAGCGCGAGCAGCGTACCAGGCTCAAATGAATGAAATTTATACTGTAGATAAAATAGGCAGGACTATATTTGTGCAAATTTCAAAAAAGTTTTTTTATGTAATAATTTTTTAACTAGGTAGGTGATGTAATTTGTTGGATTAACCTTTGTTAAGCCTGGTACGCTAATCGCGCTAAATTTTTGCTCCCATACAAATTATCGAAAAATATTAGCCGAGCTAAAATGAGTCCCATACAAATTATCGATAACTTGTATGGGAATTTTATCTTATCTAAAATTTAGCACGAGCAGCGTACGGGGCTTTAATTGAAAAAAAAAGTGTAAAAAGGACAATGATTTTTACACTTGAAAAAATATTTGTATTTTGTGATTTTTAAAGTGAAATGAAAAAAATCAACCTTAGCTTTTTAACAGGATTAATATATGGACTACATTCAATCAAGTTAGAATTCTAAGAGCCAATTTTTCAATCTTCTAATAAACAGTCAGTAAACGGTTCGACGAATAAAGTTATTAGGCTCATAAACACTCAGATAAAAACATTTAAATTTTAAATCAAGAATAATTTATTCTACAGAATAACAAAAAAAAAAAAATTGTCAAATTCAAAAATATTGAAAATTAAACGTCATTTTTATTCATGATTGTTTTTGTTTTTTTGTGTTCCACTGTATTTTTTCAAAATTCTTTCAAAACAGCTTTGACAAGAACTGACACAATATTTTTGTTCAGATTATTCCTTAGAATAATTTTTATTTGTCTCTGAAAGAAGCAGATAGTTTTATTCTTAGGAATATAAGCTAGGTATATCTGCCTGTTGAAAAATTGATTTTTTCTCTATCCTTAGGAATAAGTACTACCTGACTGTTTAGCTGACTATTGAAAAATTGGCCCTAAGTCAAATAAATAATATTTGAGGTGAAATGTCCACACCAGTGGATTAACTTTTTTTAAATTATAAATTTAAAAAGGTTACTGTGGTGTATGCGTACTTTTTTTTTTTTTTGTGAAGTGAATAAAAACTGCTGCTTCTATAATTTTTAAACTAAGTGTAGGATAGCGAAAATAAAAGTTGGGCTATCTTGGGCTAACGAACCACAGTGTAAAACTAATAATTTTTACACTGAATGAAAGAATTATTTTTTTTTTATTTTTGAGGTGAACAGAAAATAATTCCGTTATAATTTTAGAACTAACATTGGGCTAGCGAATAGAATCTTAGGCTAACCTTGGGCAATCGAACTAGGCAGGTTTGAAAAAAAAATTTGTTGGTATTTTGGGGTGCCAACTTCACAGAGCTCCACTATTATTTTTGGCATCACTTCGTTACTAAGACAATTTGATCTTCTCCTAATTTATTGTTTCCCAACCCAGTCAGAAATTGGAGCTAAGTTACTATCATCAGTAAGTTATCATATACTTGATTATGCTCCAACTCAGTCTTTGCAGAAGGTGGAGTTGGAGAAAATGTACAAGCTCTAAAATTAACACACAGTGGTCTTTGCTTGTGCAAAATCCGCGAGTGTGAATATACCTAATTGGTTTTGGGATAATTGTAAGAATTTGGATCCTATTTATTATATAACAATAAAAAATTTTTGTTGCGATTAGGTGTAATTTTCGTAATCCATTTTTTTTTCTTAAAAAAAAATATAAAACTACTCAAATTGCAATTGATATGGCAACACTAACAAACAAAATCTCTCTCTTCAAATACCCAAGTGTAATATGAATTAGATCTATACACAAACTTACCTTACAGCTGCAAAGGTCGTTTGGTTTTCACACGAGAGGAAAAATAAAAGAAAAAAAAAAACAACACAACTTGATGCCACCCTACTTTACTACCACTCTATTCTTTACTCTATACTCTACCTACCTCTTTGGCTATTTTTTCCACTACCAACTACAATAGAAAATAACCACCCCCACCCAAAACTGTGTGTATAGTTTACTTTATCCATTCTTTGGACGAACGACGACCAACCAACCAACCAATCTAGCCAGCTAGGCAGCCGGTCGGTGTCGTTACGGAGTCGGACAATTCATATCCATCGAACAAAAACAACAACAACAAACAAAACAAAAACAAACTATACTTCGTTTTGAGCTCTCCATTCTCCATATAAAGTGGAAGTGGACTATCATCAGAGTGAAAAGGCTATTCGCATTTTGCATGGTGTTGTTACACTCTTTTACTACAAACAATACACACAAACACACACATACCAAAGCATTCCCTCATGCACACTCCCATAGTTATAAAACAAACACAATACGCATTAACTGTTGGAAGGGGGAGGGTATTTATATTCAGCAGCAGCCAGGGAAACATGAAGGTCGTAAATCAAAATGGCTGATGGTTTGGAAGAGAGAAATCGTTCATTCCACTTCAATCACCATCACCCGGCTGAAAGTGCTCTCGCCATGTTTAGTTATTATCGTCGACGTATAGATGTTGTTGTTGTTCGTTTTTTTTTTGTGCTTTGAAAGGTATCTTGTTTGTATCCAATCCACCATGTAGCCGAGCAGCAGTTGCCCAGTGGGTTTGGTTTGGTTTGGTCTTTCTTCTTTCGTCTCTTTTGGAGAGATGGAATTTGATGTTTGATGGGGGATCGGGATCGCCTTTGCCGCCACATCCGATTGAACATTGAAGCGCGTTGCGTAGATATATCCACTGGAATGAGCTCATTCAATCACAAAAATTTTGTTGTTGTTTCCTCTTCCATTTTTTTTGTGTTGCTCTGAGAAACGGTTCACATGGCAGGAGATATCCTGTACGTCACACTTGGGCGACGGCAAACGAACACGGTACCCGTCGCGCCCTCTCTCTCTCTCTTCGACATATTGAAGGACAGGAATTCGTTTGCAGGATGACATGTTGATAAGGTGGATTGGTTTTAGCGCCCACAGTGCAGAACACCGAGGCTTCGAGGTGCCAACGGTTCTGTTGGTTCCCACAGGGAGAGAACTTTCAGAACTCTTTCTCTTTCTTTTTTTTTGTAATAGTTTTTTTTAGGAGTTCCGGGTTTCGTTCTCTAGAATTAGTTCCTGGATTTCCTTTTTGAGTTTTTTTCGTGTAGTTTTTTCGTCCTCTTTTTCTTTAATGCAGAGTTTCCCATCCATCGGAGGATTAATCGTACCTAAATAAAGTGGGTTCGATTTCTCTTTAAAGATTGAATCCATCCCATTCGGAGTATAGTTGCATTGGGAAATTGCACTCCGTCGACCAAAAACGATACGACAAAGAGGACGACGACATGACTTGGAAAATTGAAGAGAATTTATCTGGAATGAATTGACAGTCAGAGTCACTTCTAAGGCGATTGCGGAGAGAGAATGCGGATAGCGCGGATGGACTCCGATGACTCCTGTGGTATCAGTGGCTTAAGTAGAGCGCTTAGGCCATGGCACCTACTACATCATCAACTGCAGGAGAGGAGTCTACCTAAACTTGTGTGTATACCTATAGATTTTGGTCAAGTTTCTTTTATAGGATGGGGTTGTTGTTGTTGTCGTCGATCCTGTTTCTTATTTCGTTTTTTTTTTTTTATGTTGTTGGTATTATGTTGTCGTCAATGTGGTGTGCTTGCGATAATAAAACTGTCACTGATGATATTCGGTCAGTAAATTTATAACCCAACATTAAGTGTTTGTGGCACGTGCATTTAAAAAAAAAGATTCATTTTATTACCTCTTGCTTCTATTCCACTTATACTTATTTTATTGAATAAAAAGGACGAAAGTGTGTTATGTGAGATTATAAAATTGCACACGACTTTGCAAATCTGATTGATCGAAACAAGTCATTTTATTGATGTGAGATTTGCCGACGGCATTGCAAAAAAACTTGTAAATGTCAGTTCTTAAGAATGGTAAATTCTTGTCAGTAGGTACCTAAAATGAGTTTTGATGATTTCTTAAGTGGTTTCAGTGAGCACTATAATTTTTCATACATATAGGTAAGTCTTATATTTTAATGGCTTTTTGAGTGAAAATAAAGAAAATATAAAATCAAAAATTTGTTGAACCAATTTTCTAGACCTTGTCCGGTCCTTGTCAAGATTTGAATTCTCCATCGAAAATCAAGATGTCAGCGCCTATAAGAGAGTTTTCCGGAATAGGAATTTATTTTTATTTATTGTAAATTTCTTCAAAACTTCTTGTGATTAATTTATTTGTGACAAATGAGGTGTCGTTGGTAGCGTCTTGCTTCGCCACTTGATATAGGTAGGTACATAAGCATCATAAAAATGAGCGTGGTGCCAAGTGAAAATGGAATTCCACCGCACCGCTGCGCCACGTCCGCAAGGCTTTTTGACCGTCGCAATACGTCTGCACCATTACTAGGAATTTATATTGCACCGCACCATCGCCCCACCACGTCCGCGCACCATGATCAAAAATTTCTAAACCGCGGTGCGGCGGCGGTGATGTATCGGTGGTGCAGCTGTGGTGCGGCGAAATTTTCTGCCAAACGGCGGTGGTGCGGCTGTGGTGCGGCGGTCAAGAATTTTTTTTAATTTTTTTCTTTAAAAATTCAATTTTTATTTTTACTCGGGAAAATAAAAATTGATATCTACTATTATACATAGTTCATCCAATAATTATATTATTTTATTTTATTATCAGTTATTATATTCTGGGCTCATAGGTATGCCTGCTACCATTACCTGCGATTATGGTAGGTGCCTATCTACTTTTTATTTGCAATAAAAATGAAAAAAATAAATTGCAAATTCAAATCGTGTTTTAGCAGTAAATTTTTGACAGATCTAGGTACTGGTAGATGAATAATAAATTTTACAAACGTAAAAGAATCTATCTACTTGGGTATGCATTTATACAACTCTAAAAAAAATAATAAAAGAAGGAATGCGCCAAAAGAAAAATATTAATATTTGAGGCGTTTGCGACTTTAATAAACTTAAGTTTGGATAATAAACATAAATTTCTTCAAGACACGTGTCTTCATCTACCGAAACATTTATTAATTTATTCGGTGATCTTCGAGAATAAAAGAACAAATATTGATTGTTTCCATTCTTAATTGGAGTTAAAAACTAATTCAAAGTTGGTTGGAATTTCTGAATTTCTTAACTGAAATAAATGAATTCATATACCTAAGATAAAAAAAATTGAATCACTTTCATTTCAAAATAATAATTTACAGTCAGGTAATCCCAATAAAAACAATCTTTAACACCAAATCCATATGGCGCAAGATAGGTATATGTATAAAATGTTGAAATTCAATCACGAACTTGGAACCGGCAAGAAAAAGAAATGGGAAATACCAAAACAATGCGGGAATGGTAATAAAATTAGTAATGATAGGTACAAGAGTATAGTGTATACGTATTATGACTGGGTATTTTCGATTGATTTTCTGTTGATTTATTGATAGAGATATTATGAAACGAGTTTTGCATACGTAAAAGAATCGATCATCATTATGAGATTGCAATTTGAAACAAATAAATAAACAGTTTGATCAGTTTTGTTTTCCGAAAACTGTTGTTGAAAGAAGTTTTATTGTTTTTAATGTTTGGTGCTCTATTTACGTAATCTTAAATCTTCAAAAGTGCATATCGGAGTTAAATCAAAAATATTAGCCTCCATTTTTGAAATATAACCGTTATGAAAAAAAACCTTATTCTTGCATTCTATAACGGTAATATTTCAAGAACGAAGGCTAATACAATTTTTCTAATTGCGGATTCGAGTTCAGCAACTCAAAAATCTTTAGAAAAGTATATTTTGGTTCTTGTGGCAAAAAAAGTTTAATTTGGTTGGCCAGTGCTGTTTCTGAGTCAAAGACTGCTACTTAAATTTTAAATATCTCGGGTATTAAAAGAGATATCGGAAAGATTTAAACATTTTTTGGAAGAATAAAACCAGTTCTTGAACTACTCCTTGTAAAAACATAACCTCGAAAACAGCCAAAATGCAATTTTTGCCATTTTCTAACGGTAGTATTTCGGAGGCCAATACAAATTTTCTGACTTCAGATTCGAGTTTAGCACATCAAAAACCTATAGAAAAGTATATTTTGGTTCTTGTGGCAAAAACCTTTTTGACCAGTGTTATTTATTTAATATATAAATCCCCAAAATCAAGGTAAAACTATGCCCAATTGTAAAAGTCAAAGGTGCCCCGAAGGGGCCTCATAAGTGTTTTTCTGTTTTTTTGTTTCAATAACTAATACTATTTTTTTACAAAGCTGGTTTTAATTTACTAAACTTTTAGCATAGTGCTATCAAAATATTGATTCACCACTGAAAAAAAAATTTTGTATTAGGTTGAGAAATCGCTTACCGGTGGTCAGAAATTAGATCAGAAATACAGAAAACACGTGGTACTCCGCGAAAAGTTAATGAAAGACTGCGAAATTTCACCAAGTTTCTTTAAATCAAACTAAGCTTCTTTCTTCATCCAAACTATTATTTATTAAGGGCACGATCATACCGAAAAACGCAAAGTCAAATGTGCCCCGGTGTCAAGTGCACCCGCGCTTACCCTACTAACATTACACTTCCATTAAAAAATCTTATACTCATAGGCAAAGTCCGATATTTTTGTTAAATTGATACTACCTATTATTTATTCAATTTTAATTTTGTATTATTTTTATTATTTTTTCTTCGTTATTGATAGGTACTATTATTTCTTTTAACGAGGGCACTTCTGTTTATTCGAGTTGATGTTGTTGACTCGAGGATTATATAATTGTATTACCTAACCTATGTACTCATTAGAAAAGCTAAACGAATTTTGTAAAACTCCTGTTAAGATGTGTGAAACAAATTTTTCGTTTCCAATTTTTGATTTTATTTTTTAATATTTTTGGACCAATATAAATTCTTTAAAAATAACACAAATAACGACAAAAAATTCAAAATTTTTAAAGTTTTCTGAAATTCTTCTTTAAGAAGAAAGAAAAAAAAACCCGTTTAGTGAAATTGTTCCTTTTCTTTTGTTCCCTTTATTTCTGGTTTATCAGCGAACATTTTACAATGCATAAAGACAGGGCGTATACAGGTTTACTTCTTGGGGGGGGGGGTCATGCCAAAATTTTTGGCACAACAATTTTGATAGGTGGAAAATGTGATAGTTGAATCGAACAAAAACGGAATGTGATTCGTTTGCTTCCATTGAATAATTTGCCTAAAAGCAACTATGTATATATTTTTTCCGCTAGCATAAAGTAATTTTAAAAGTTACAATAAAAAATAAAATCTTTTTTTATGTAATAAACAGTGGTAACTTTTGAATTAAAAGTCTTCTTAACCTCAGGCAAACGAATCGCATTTGAAAATAATTTTGTTTTTTAATTTTGTTTTAAAATTGAATGAAAAAATTTAGTTTGGAGTTTGATACACCAAATCGAGCTAAGAAAAAACTTAAAAGAAAATAAAGTTTCTTCTTTGTTTTATATACTGATGAAAATGACACTCGGTTTCGTGTCTACACGGTGCTATTACACCTCAAAAGATAATTTTTGAATAAATTACCTCAGTACAGACAAAATTAAAAATTAATTGTCTAATTTTTGTTTTAAATAATAATTTTTTGTTGTATTGTTTTCGTATTAGAAGTGACACAAAAATGTAAAATTTTCGGGGTGGTCGTGAATTTTTTCTCGTTATAACTTAAACAGTTTTGGGCGTTAAAAAAAAAAACAATATAAATATAAATTTGGATTTGTACAAAAATTATGATAAGATTTTTTCGGTTAGATTAACCTTAATCGAGAAAAAAATGTAATATTGACGACTATCTCCGAAAATTTTACCTACATTTTTTCGTTGAAAACTTTTTATACGGAAAAATTACAAAAAAAAAAGTTTTTTAATTAAAAAAAAATAGAGAATGAGTTTTTCTACAAAACAAGACAAAGCAATCTTTTCTACAACAAACGGAAGCCGAGAAAATCACAAAAAGGCATTTTTCAAAATGGCGGCCAAAAAGTTTTTTGTAAAAATGTACTTATTTATGAAATATCAATGCTTTCCGAATATTCTCAGATGATTCAATTATGTAGTTATAGTAAAAACTGAGATTTTTGCCAAAAATTGAACAAACCTCAAAAAACTTCAGTTCTGCAAGATTTCAGCCTGTCCCTATTTTTTCCATTTGCTTCATAGTAAAATGTCTCTATTCACTGGACTAAAATTATAGTTTGCCTTAAAACGCGATTGAAGATTGAGTAATGTACGAAAATCGATGAGTTTTTTAAGATTAATCCGTTTATTTTTATAGAGAAAGTTGCTCTAATGATGATTTTTTTTTTACATACCCAATTCAATTTTTTTTTTAAAGCTCTAAATATGTATTCTTGTACGGATTTTAAATCTACACAAAACTCTACAGCAGAACTCAACTTAGTAACTGTCAATTTGTAATATTATCGAACTAATGAAAATAATCCTAATCCAGCATAGCATTCGCTAAAAATATGATCGCATCCCCAAAAAATGGTAAAATAGGTTGTTTCAATACCAAAAATTTTTTTCACTTTTCATTTTCGTTCATGTTCTAAAACTTCAATATTTTGAAAACGGTCTTTCTTAAAGGAATTGAGTATAACATGACAATTTCTTGTTTAAGTTTTGAGTTCTTGGGGGGGGTCATGACCCCGTGACCCCCCCCTTGTATATGCCGTTGCATAAAGAACTATAGAATTAGCATTACCTCACTTCTAACACTGTAACTAAGCCTAACTCGGCTTAGGCATTTTTATGTGTTTTGACTTAGGTATTTTGTTTAGCTTCACTACCTTTATGTAACTATCTATTTTTATCACCACTAAGGACTTTTTATCTTATACCTTATAATTATACTTAAATCAAATTCTGATCAAAACTTACCTACACTGAATTGAAATTAATTTCTTTCTGTTATAGGTAAAGTAATAAAAATTCACTACACTACGTAAGTTCCTATTTCCATCCGCATATAATTTTCCTTTATTATAAGGTCATTGTTTTAAGTTTTTGTTTTTTTTCTTATTATTCTTTCAATTAAATTCCCATATCAGTTGTTATAAAAATTAAAAAGAACCCCCGCGTGGATCTCACCGCATTTAAACTTATAAACTTTAAGTAAAAAAAACCTCATCTCTTCTTATAGAAGAAAATATATGATAATGAAATTCACACCAAGTTAAGTTAAACGAATTCAACAAAATCAACCAACCCCATAAAATATATAAATACTCACTTATCTAAATAAGAATCCATTTCAGGACACCACATCACATTATATTATACTCGTACCTGCAATAATAAAAAAAAAGAAAAAATAAATTCATTAGACGACTCCAATATAAAACAATACAAAAAAAAAGTGAAAATAAAACAATTTTCTTAATTGCATTTTATTAAACAACGCGCACACACATGATAATAAACATAAAACCCAAAGAGCAAAAAAAAAAACTATCCTTTTCTAGGAATAAATATCTATATGTATAAAACCTCCATCCCCATAATAGAATTCAAATAAAAAAAAACAACAACAAAAAAACACACTGTAAGGACAAGACAGACAACGAACGTCCATCGTCACCTGCTTTGCACCTGTTGCATTGATACCCTTTTTGCAATCGTATTCCTATATTCTCCCTCAAACCCCTTCCCACACTTCTTACAGTTTATATAGCTCAAGAGATTACTTCATCTCACGCATTCTGCGCACCAGAAGTGCAAACGCATCTGGGAATTGTCTTACAGAAGAAGACGAAAAAAACTAAACTAGAGACAAGCAATCTCCTAAAGACCATCGCTTGATAATAAATCTAATTGACACATTTGCACGCTGCAAAAACAGAAAGACACTCAACACAGTCAACAGCATCAGTTAGCTAGAAGCACGCAGGCATCAGCAATCAAAGTCTAGAGTTTCAGTCATCATCATCAGATCAGATTGAGGTAGCCACCACCAGCTTCCCGCCGCTATATCCCCAGTACAAAATAAGTCTAAACCAAGACTTCCTTTCTGAACCGAGTTTAAAAAAAAAACACACAAAAGAAGCTTTCGGTTATTTACGTCCCAAAAATGGTTATGCAAAGACCTTAACAAGCCATATCCCAGGGTTTGACTTCACATGCACCAAGCATTAAGCATTATTGTACGCGCGTATGACTTTTTACACGTCATGCACTTCGAGTCCGTCGTTGGTCGTCGTCTAGAGAAAGAAATCTATGCGAGATTCCTATACTTTTTTTTGAGATACCTACAAGATTTAGTGGTGCAACAAGTCACCACCATCCGCATGAGGACGAGAGTGCATTATAATATCCTCTCCAAGAGAACTGTCAATCTTATAAAAGTAGCAACAACTGTATGTTGGATGGATTGAAGGCATGCTGCATTGTAGTCCAACAAGGTGTTGGAAATCATGTTTTTTTTGCAGAGCATCCATCCATCCAAATCCATCGATGAAGAGACTATAAGATGAAGATGGAAGAAGATGAAGTCAACTTCTTGTGTGATGATGCTCTCCCCAGAGTAATACGTCACTTCATGTGAAATACCATCATTACAACCCAACACAACACCAAAAAACCATCACGTACTCGAAACTCGTTGTACTCGCGTACACAATTTATAAGAACAGGAACAATTGAGCGCGAAGTTTTTTTTTGTTTTTGTTTTTTTAGCGATGGTTATGTCCCCAAAGAGTCATATAGTTGTGCGTTTATTGTTGTTGAGTGCATTGTGGAGTAAGTGCATTGTTTCTTGGCAAAAAGGATGAAGAAAAAGACGGTGGCGAGGACGATAACGACGATTATGATGATGATTGCGTGTGAAAATGTTGCAAACTACTGGCGTACAAGGCGAGGCGGACAGGTTACCAAAACCAACATATCGATGCGACGCAAAACAATTGCAATTGAATTGAGTACAGGGAGATGGAAAAGTTTTCGGAAGAATGGAAATTAATAAATGAAATGAGGATATATTCTTAAGGTGCGGCAGAGGAAGGATTCTCTAAACAATTTTAAAGTTGAGAAGAGGACATGGATGCACATTAGTTTTAAATTATTTGAAAAAAAAAAAAAAAAAAAAAATCGATTGACAGGAAGGAAAAACAATACACTCTATTCCACATTCTTAAAGTTTAGGAAGAGAACGAATCTCTTTTAGTTATGTTAGATTCAACTTTACATCTAAATTGAGAGGAAAATAGTTATATCTCTTTTCCTTAAAGTTTTGAATAGTCAATATCATAAATATGAGTCAGCTTTAAAAATTTACATTCGTGTGGTGCAGCAAAAGATGTAGTCTCTAAACATTATAATTGAAAATAAGTGAAAATTGAGTAAAATTTGTCGATGTAACATGGTCGAATGCTTTCAAGAATTAATAAACAGATTTAACAGTAGATTACGATACTTCACATTCTTAAGGTGCAGTAGAAGTAAGGTTAATCTACACTTTAAATGCGAACGATATGAAAACGAAAAAAAGAAAAAGCAACTAAGATGAAGTTCTTAAGACTGATTGAGACGAGAAAAGGCAATTAAGTCATAAAGCATTCTTGAGGTGCGGTAAAAGAAGGAATCTCTGTATATCAAGTAGTAAGAATATAATATTTTTTAAAGGAAATATTGATGTATCTACTTGGGATTAAAGGTTGTTAAACGTCATAGTTGAGAAAACAAAATCTGAATATAATATTTCACATTCAAGAGAAGAAATCTCTGCGCTTCAGAGCTAAAATGATGTGAGACTTTAGAAAAAAGACTTTGATAAACATTGATATATTGATAGGCAATTATGTGACAAAAAACCAAATATGCTTTTCTACATTCGTGAAGTGCATTTAAAAAAGGAATATCTAAAGCCTATGGTTTTAATAGTAAAAAAAATTGTAAATTTGATAGAAAGGTAGGTATAGGTACCTATATTAATTTCAAAATTCTGAAAATTAATTATGAATGCACATTCTTAAGGTGCAGAGACAGAAAGAATATCTAAGTCCTAAGTGTTATAGTCTACAAACTACAAATGATATGAAAGTCGAGAAGATGATATAAATGCTTATTGGTTTTTAAGTCGTAATACAGTCAAACGGGAATAAAAGGTGAATGAGGCAATTCTAATTCGTAAAGTGCAGGAAAAGAAAAAGTCTCTAAACGCAATATGACAAGTGATATGAAAGTTTTTAAGGAAATTCTGATATACATTGGGTTTCTTTATGGAAATATTTAATTAAAAGAAAAAATATAAGAAAAGTGTGGCAATAGAAAGTTTCTCAACTGATAAAAGGTGAATGATATAGAGAAAATGGGGAAAGAAATTTCGATACCCTTTGAAATTTGAAAAATCAGTCAATACGAAAAAAACAGGAGTAAAAAGCAAAACCACATTCGAAAGGTGCGGCAGCGAAAAAATGTCTCAACATTTAAGCTATATTTTTATGTTCGAATACTTTTAGACAAGCCTGTAGAAATAAAACATTTCCACAATAATATTTTTTATATTGTATTTCTGACCAAATACAATGCAATTAACGTTGATGCTGTGCACCTTATTAAGAACTTCAATTGTGTATGGTCATTCTTGATTGTTGTTTCTCTGTGCGACATATTATTAACTGTGTTACTGGCTGAGGATAGATGCTTCAGCGCTATTCTTGCTGCAATAATACTCGTCTGTTTATAGTTGTTTTGCTGCTGTACTGCTAGCAGAGTTGATTTTGTTGCAGAAAAGTGATCCTAATTATAAGACGTGTGCGAGATTGTTATGGGTGTTTTCAGTTCAGCTCAAGATTCAAAGAGATCTTCTTTTGTTGGTTTTTATTTATTGAAGAAAAAAAAAAAAAAAAAAACAGCAATTGAGTCATTAATTCCACAGCATTGCAATCAAAGTGCCAATAACTGGATTTGACCATAATGATACAGTATACATTTTGCCCAGTTAATCGTATATAGTGAATGAAAGATTGGCAAATTAAGAGGGAGAGATAGATCGAACGTGAATTAAAGTTTATTTTTTGTTTTTATATAGTAAAAGAATGTAAGCAAAAGGAATTTTTGTTTCTTATTGCTGGCGAGATCTGTCAGAAATAATTTTACTAGATGTTATAATTATGATGTTTTAATCTTGTATTTACCCCAGATCACTTAATATGGCACAAGCTATAAAATTTCTAATAACTGGTTCAGATTTTTTTGTGAAAGAAAATTTGTACTTAATTGCTATCAAATAGCTTGAAGACATAACGGTAAATTAAGTCTTCATTATTTTTTTAATTTTCGACAAAAAAGGGCATATTAATTTCACTAACTAGTTCTAAAAACAACTACTTCAATGGAATTCATGTAAAAAACGCATTTATTGCTTGTGGTTAGTAGAAATCTACTAGCAATCTTTTCTATTTGTTTATAGAAATGAAAGAAAAGCCTAAAAAACGTTATAATGGTTTATTAATAGCAGAATTAAACTGTTTTGTCATTTCAATTTGCCTTCAGAACTCTTAGATCATAAATTTTCTTCAAGGAACTATATAGCATTTTGGTTCGAGTGCTTTAAACTTATGTCATTTAAAATGCACTTAATCTTAAATAAAAGCTAAAAGTCTTTTCGCCAAGATAGAACAATGTTATTTGTGAAGAAACAAAGTTTAAAATTCAGAAATCTACTACAATATTGTTATTTCTTTGTTCTTATTTAATTTTTTTCCTTCCTTCAATAAAACTCAACGAATCTTCCATCATCATCTCAACCCATCAAGTCAAAAACCAAAATGAAACATCAAAAAATATCATTTAACGATGCACCACAGAGAAAAAAAAAAGATTGACATGAACTCCTTTCTTGTTGAACTTGAATCATCTTAAAAGTATCATTTCATTTACAAAAAAAAAAAAAAAAATTAACTCAAGATTTTGCGGAGGAGACAATTTTAGTTGTGCGGATACAAATGACAACGTAACATTGCACCTAACCTCCCGCTTTTCATTCTCATCAGCAACAGTCTCGCAACTCAGAGTTGCTCGCTTTTATATTCAGTTGATATTGTATTTTAGCTCGATTTTTTTATTTTTTCTTATTATATTTCTCTTTCAACTGCGACACTCTTGACACATATAAAAACACACATGAGAGTTTTCGTTTGAAGATCTGTACATCTGACAGACAGCTAAGACAGACGCACACACTGCCTGCTTGCTTGCATGCCTTTTGCCTGGGCTTGCCTCTGCTTGCTTGCCTGACTGCCTACTATATGCCTCCTGCCATGGATATCTGTTGCATTTCATGTATCTTTTTATCTTGTTTTTTTATTTTATTTTATTTTATTTTTTTATTATTTGTTATTTCATTTTGGAATTTGAGAGTTGAGTCAATTCCAAAATTAAATCCCCGATGAAAATGCATTTAAGCGAATAAAAGATGAGATGAGACTACCAGACGCTTTAACACGATACAAAAAAAATATAAAAAAAAAAAAAATAGGGTTGAGGTGGATATGGGAGAACCGCACATGACTGTGTATTTGTGTGTTCTCCATCATAGCACATGGTTCTCGTTTTGCTGTTTCCCATTATTATTCATCCTCAAAAAATAAAATAAATGATAATAATATTTATCTAGATTCTAGATAGAGGAATAGATACAGTATCTATATGATTCGCACGTCAAACAATTTAGACCGCATAGCAAAAATATCAGTGTGCGTGAGTTTGACCACAAACGATTTATCTATGATAAAAGTTTGATGAAAAATGATGTGTATATAATGTTAGTTTCCACTTAAAACGTAAAAATGTCAAAAAATAAATAAATAGAAATCCCCAAATAACAAGCCCATCAGGGGCGTAGGTTTTAGGTTTTGAACTGATTCAACCATACAATCGCCAATCTATCAGTCAGAAACATTCAGCAAACTTCATCGCTTACCGACAGAAATGGAATAAAGTTCTTCTAATGGCTACTGCAATCTATGAATAACACTCTTAACATTTTTTCTCAATCAGATATGCCTACAGAACTAACAGATCACAGATTCTGTAAAATCTGTTAAATTTTTTTTTGTAAAAAAGGCACAATTTTTTGTCAAATATAATATCTTCGATAATTTTCTATCAAAGTGAGAAAAAATATGAAAAAAAAAAATAGAATACCTTTTGCAAATCTACCATAGATCCATTTTTGAAGTTACCAGCAAACTTTTGCAATTGCCTACAGAAATTAACTATAAATTGTCAAATCCTTCTAGAGACCTATTAAAGATCCAAATATGTTTTTTTTGCGTAAGATATGGCTTCAGAACTCTCAGATCACATTTTCCACAAAAATGTATTAGGGTCTTTTCCTTAGAAACTTCAATTTTTCATCATTAGCAAATGCTTTTAGACTTATGTTTTTAGTAAATTCAATAATTTTCCACCGAATGGAAATAATTATTTAAAAACACATACAAAATTCATAGATCAATAGCTTTCCTGTCTAAAGTTAATAGTTGTAAACTTCATCAATTGTCTGCTGAAATAGAATAAAGTTCTTATACTGATTGAAGGGACATATGAAAAACCCAAATGAGGCGTTTTTTGAATTAGATATGCTTACAGAACTTTTAGATCACAGATTCTATAAAAATCTATGAGAACTTTTTCGATAAAAAGACACGAAAATGAACCTACCCTAGCTGAAATAGACTATTTTATTATAGAAATGAGTAGATACTTTGAGCAAAAACGAATTTTTCTGTTTGAGAAACACACAGAATTCAAAGATTCCAGATCAATTGATTCTGAAGTTACCCCTAAGCTTTATCAATTGTCCACAGAAGTGTATTTTTGCAGTCAATTCAAAATGATTCAAAATTGGATGATGTCTACCATATTTTTTGCTTAGAAAAGCTGTTTTCTTGGTAAATTATAGGGTAAAAGTCCTTAAAAGATTTCTACTTTCAGTAACTAGATTAGTTTCCACTTCTTTTCCAGAAAGCACTTCAAACTCAATCCTGACATATTCAATAACAAAAATCGTTTGAAAATATGATTTGATATTATGATCGAAATGTACTAGCAATCTTAAGCGATAGCATACAGAAATTGAATTAAGGTCTTAAAAAAGTTTCAGGGACTTATTAATGATACAACTATGCTGTTTTCTCAGACAAATTTACCTCCAGAAATCGTAGATCACAAAGTTTGTAAAGAGCTTAATCTGATTTGTTGCTATAAATACAATTTTGTTGCCATTTAAAAGGTTTTAAGTCTCTAATTCCTTTAAAAAATCACATTCAATAACATGAATGGTTTTCAAACATGATTATATCAAGTCCGAATTTTGTCAGCAAACTTTACCTTCTAATTGATATTGGGGTCCTTAAATGGTTGTAGGAACTTACTAGTAGTGCAACTTACATGTTTTCTCATATGAATTTAGGTACAGAAATCGTAGATCACAAAGTATTTAAATGGGTTCTGCTGCTGTAAATATATTTTCAGAATTTAAGCTCATCCAATAACAAAGACTGTTTGGAAACATAATGAACCAATTTTTATTCTAACCAGAATCTACTAGCGATTTTGTACAGAACTTGAATTTTGGCCTTAAAATGGTTCAAGAGGCTTATTAATGATCCAAATAATTCGTTTATTTAAGTGAATTCAGCTCTAGAAATTGTAAATCTCAAATTGTTTAAAATGTTCAAGTTTTTGTCAGGATGGCTTTAAGAAAAATTTTTATCAAATCATTGCAAATTTTACAAAGAAAATAAGTTTTGTTCTATCTTCAACTCTTTTATCACAAAATTTCTCAACCCTCTCAAATTATACGGCCTTGCAGAAACTATACCCATCTTCAATGACTCTATAGCGGCGCTGACAACAAAATTCCTAGACGAAATATTTTCGAAGAATTTGTCGGCTTTTTCAGAATTTTAATGTCGTTCGTCGTTGTTGTATTTTCCTTTTGGTGCTTTGATGGGTGATGTTTATTTTTTTTTAGTTTGATTCGGTGGGTTTTTCTCCATCATCCATCCATGTTCTGTTATTTCGATGTGACATGAATTTTTAAATAGACATCATGTGTATATATGTTGTACCTATATATTCGAATTAGACAAAAATGACATTCAGTTTTATTTTTTTTTTTTTTGTTTGTTCAATTTCACACAAATAGTTGAGTGACAGTGTTCATAGAGAAAAACAATGTGAATTATCCCATATTAAGGGATATATGATGGTCAAATATTATTGTTTTTTTTTTTTTCAAAAAGAATGTCCTTGATGATAAAATATTCAATATGCGTTCTCATAATGGTCCTATGGCGTACAAAAAAAAAAAAATAAGAAAGATATTTTTCCCACAAACTCTTACGCAAAAATATTATTTCTATCTTCCAAACGAAATATACCATGACTAAAATTATGAAGAATATGAAGTCTATAAGAAAACATTGCCACATACAGAAAAAAAGGACTCTCTGTTCTATAGAGTTTCAAAACCTGCCATCAAGGATTTCTAAAAATATTCATAAACTAAACTATAAAGAAAACTCACAGCAGGATAATAAAAGAGAAAGTTTTACCTTTTTCCAGGACGAAAAACAAAACAAAAATTAAAATAAAGAAAACAAAACAAAATACATGAAAGACGATATCCTGTCCTCTATATCAGAAAAACAAAAAAACACAACACAAAAACAGTCTCTCTCAATCTGCAATAAAGAATTCAAAAAAACTCAAACTATACTCGTAGTGTTGTGTGGTATAAATGTACTCTGTATAGTATACATGACGCAAGAATAAGTATCTTTCGCGTTTCTTTCTCTCGGTCATGGATATCACGAATAATTAGGTTATACTATGTCAGGTAAAGTGTGTCGTTGACTTGTCGTTTGGCATAGAAAAAAAAAATTACAAAAAAGAAAGAAAATATACGTGCCACCGATGGCCAATTTGAATGTTGTGTTGCATGACACAATGTTATGTTCAAAGATATCAAACCATAACGTTAAAACCTCCTACCTAACTAATATACCTGGGGTATGTGTACCTACCTGGTCAAAAGTAATAACAACAACAACAACAAAATAAAATAAAAAAAATTATTAAAAGTTGTTCAAATAGCAACACCACGCATACAACATAGCTATACCTTTATACAATTTGGTCTTGTATTATACCTGTTTTTATAAGTTTGTAACATTATAAAGTTGGACTTAATTTTCATATAAAATAACCTTCATTTCATGAAAAATATTTATAAGTTTGACACATTCATGTAAAAAAGAAAAAAAAAATTAAATAAAATAAAATTATATTGCAATGAAGGAAAAAAAAAAAAAGAGAGTGTGTACTTCAAAAATTGTATTAATTTTATACCTGTCCGCAATTCCTACATATTTTATGAAGTTTTACAAAGTCTATACATTTTTGTGTCTAAAAATATAAAAGGTAGTTAGAAAACACGCATAGTTTTTATGACCTTAAAATATATAACATGGGCGTTAATGAGGAGTAATTTCAACAGCTTAGAGGTAGATTTACCTTTTAACAGGTTAACATCTTGATGATTGTTTACTTTCTTTAATGAGGCTATAAAATTTTTGACAATGTTTATTGAGATCTTTGAAAAACCTAATTATTAAAAGTGGATAAGAAAGTTGTTTTTGATATCTTCTTTAACGATTAGGCAAAATTTGGTCGAAAATCAAATAAGAACATGGTTTTTGGTAGAAAAAACTTACCAGCAAATTTGGTCGTTTACCATACGAAATGATATTTAATTCTAAAATTAGTTTAAGGAACTTTTCATTAACCTAATTGACTTATTTTCTTATTTGAAAATGGCTTCAGAATTAAGAGATCACAACACGGAAAAGAAAACCACCTAAAAAAAGCGAATTTCTGCATGATTTTTTGCCAAAATGACTTCTGTCTTAAATTAAGTGTAAATCGACTTTATTTTAGATGAAAATCTTCTAATTTTTATGAAAATAAGAAGAGAAAAAATAGGGATAATGAAACAAACTTCTATTAAAAAATACGATACTAGGTACTGACAGTCTAAATTGACGAGCTCATTTCATAGATTAGCTATAGAAATGAGATAAAGTTATTAAAATGGTTTAATGGACTCCTTAATAATGCAAATTAGATGTTTTCTTATATTAAAATGGACTCAGAACTCGCAGATCACAAAATTTAACTTTTACATTTTTTATTCTAAAACGATTATAGTTGTAAAATTGTAAAAAAAAAATTTTGGGACTTCTCGCAGACCCCTTTACGAAATTTATTATTTAGTTAGAAATAAAAATCCAGGTAATCAAATGGTATTTATATTTAGGTAGTACCTATTAGCCTCAGTTTATTGTTAAACATATTTTTATCACACACATTTTTCTCCATACCTAATTCTTGGAAATAATTAAGAAGTTTCTAAATTATTGACCCATCACTTTTAAAGCTTATTGCTACACCAATGAATTAATTAAATATGTGAAATTTAATCTGGCGTAATACAAAGTTATTTAATTTGTAGGCCACATCAAGTCGGTTTTTTTTTTCCTTTGTCAGTTTTTTTGAAGTTTCACTCATTTTTATCAGTAAGGCTAGATTGGTAACAATTTTGTTAACAAATTTAATGATATTAATCTTCATCACTTAATTAGACTATTTAGTACCTATAAGTTTTTGCAACAACTTTGTTGTTCAAACAAAATAGAACAATCAAAAAAAGATTGAGGTTGGTTGACTAATATTATATAATTGCTTAATTTAAGGTTAAAAACTAATGAGCGGTGAGTGAGCAGCTGAACTAATTATATAGTGTTTATAAGTGAGTCATTATAAAAAAAAAAACACCTTATTGTGGAAAGTTTCATTTTTGGTTGGAAAATTATTATAAGTGGTTAAGGTAGGTTACGAAGTTTCTAACTTCGGTACTGAAATGAAATATAAAGTGGAAAAAATTGTGTTAGAATGATAACTATCGAACTGAGTTTCAAGTAGGTAACAACTATAGAAAATTTTAGTTTAAACATAAAGAAAAGAGCTCATTGGCAAATTTAATTTTTTTTAATTTGCAAAATTAGTAGACTGATCTCCCTGGAATTAAATACCTACTGATGGAGAACGTAAGAAATAAATTAGTAACTTTTCATGACTATCAGCTAATTTTGGTTATTTGTACTTAGCTGTTTATTTAGTCTGACTAGATTTTTTATTAGCGTTTAGTTATTAATAAGGTCAATAGCCATTTATAATGTATTAAAAAAGAGTTACAATCCTTAAATGTAGACAGTATTTGTGTACATCCATCAATATTATCGATCAATTAGGAATATGCGTTTCCATCAGTCGGTAAAATCGTACCATCAATCTTTTTCAATTACTGACAGAAATGGGATGGAGTTTTAAAAATAGTTAAAGGAACTTATATTTGAACGAACTGACATGTTTTCTTATCTAAAATTATATTCAGAACTCAGAGATCACTCCTTAGACATGCAGTTTCATACCTACTTCTTTTACAGATGAATCAATTATAAATGCTTTAACTTCAAACTATCCAACTTATACAGATTTTCCGGTAAATTAAAAAAACAAAAAAAAAAAACTGTTACCAAACTAAAATTTGACCTTCTTTTAAAATAGATAACAATATTTCACAAGCAACAAACATGTGCCATTCTTTTTTATATTATTGAATAAATTTAAAATTAAAATGAAATAATAATGCCTTTCCCATAACTTTTCACAATTAAATATAATATTATAGGCAGGCCAATATAGTATAGGCATATCAATTGCAAAATCCCCCCCCCTCTACCCCTCCCTCTGCATTCATTAGAATTAATAAACTTGTCAAAGTATCAATTTAATTGATTTCTCGCAGTCAACATTCAGCGAGACCTAATGACGACGACAACGAAACTAACGTCGATTGTCGTCGTCGTGGTGGACGACAACATTTTGTAAAAAAAAAGCACAATAATTGACTTCAAGTCATAATAATACGGTATCAAATAAATTATATAGAACTATTTTCTTAACAAATGCGTAAGCGGTCGCGTAAGTAAAATGTCAATGAAACCAATTATAACTATATATTTTAATTTTTTTCTTACTCAAAAGCAACTTTTTCCAGGTTCAATAGAATGTATATGATAGACACAATGAAATCAATTTAAAATCTATAATACAACATGTTGCATAGTTTATTATGAAAAAGAAAGAAATTATTATAAAAATATCTGTCTTGTCTCAAACGGAACTATAGACTTTAAGAGTTGAAATAGAAAAAAAAAATTAAGTGAATTAAAATTGTGTTAAGTGGAAAATAGGGGGGTCTGTATGAATACAAGAGTTTTAATTGTTTTTGAAGTAAAAATAAGTATAAGCATTATGATTTTTTTTTAAACTTAAGGGGGGAAATCCCTCTGGAATTTTTTATTTTTGCATAATTTTTTTTTTTTTGCGTAATAAATTCATTTATCAAGCGAAGAACTATTTTCAGTGGTCTTACCTTAAATGAAGCCTCAAAAGTCCCTAGATGGTCAGGAAACCTATGCGCTCCGAACCTACCACAGTACGAAAACGAAAAATTTAAACGCATTTTTCTCTTTAAACGCGTTTTTTTCCGCGTCGTGCAATGTAACTCAAAAACTTATAAAGCTATCGACTTGACTGCAAATTACTCGTTTACTTATTGGTCATAGCATGAACCTAAAAGTTCAATATAATTTTTACGATAAATTCTTTTTTTTTTACCTAACAGTTTTTTTTTTATAAAAAAACATTGTATTTTTTCGTTTTTTTGGTCTCTAATTTTTATTTTACACTTTTTTTTTTTACTAAATTTAGGTTCATGCAATGCGTACAAATATGTTTTATTGGAAAAAAAAATTCTTTTTTGATTATAAATAATTTTCTGGACTTGGGCATTGCACGGCGCAAACTGTAGACGCCAACTTTAAAGAGCTGTAGAGCCGCCATTTTGTTTTTATTTTACTTCAAAAAAATTGTATCAATACTTCATAATGCCAATAATATCATATTCTTTCCCAAATTTCAATAAATGTTTTCGGTTTCCAAAAAAAAAAATTATTGAAAAAGCTGTCTTAGAGAGGGATTTCCCCCCTTAAGAGTTAACTAGGCTAGGAGTAAAATTTTAAGAACTATTATTTCAACTTGTTCTAAAAAGATTACATAATTAAGAATATTCATATGCAAAGTTAGAAAATTGGTGGAAGGTCTAAAACAATAGGATTTCCGCTTAAAATAAATGGAATCCGCATATATTAAATTTGAGGTTAACTTCATTTCATTTTAATGTGAATTTTTAGTAAATTAAAAAAATAAAAAACTATCATCAGACTTCAACTTTACTTGCTGCTTCCCACTCATAAAAATAAGATGATTTTCCGCTTAAATTAAGTGGATTTTTTTTATTTGCATAGGTATTCTAGAAATTTAATTTAAGACGGAAGTCATCTTAGTAAAAAAAAAACATGCAGAAATCCGCTTAATTTTATACGGAATCTGCTTGTTTTTAGGTTTTTTTTTGTCTAAGTATATAGAACAGTGAGTAAAACTTTTACATATGTTTTGAAAAATAGCTTAAAGCTCATGACAAACGTCTTTCTGAAAATTGCAAGGTTCGAAGTTCTCGACAAATTTTTTTGCACAGTAGTTTTTCTATTAAATATTATGAGGAAATTCATGATTAAATAATTTTTTTTTCACTTAACTTCGTTAAAAGTATTTGAAAAAAAAAAGAGTGAAATAACAATGCATTTTTGAAATTACCCACACATCAGTTATGTTAACAATAAAATTAATTAACATCTTTAAGTTAACCGCGCGTCGTCGACATCATTAAGAAAATAAAAAATAATAAAAAGAAATTTTAAATGAAGAAAGAAAAGAAAAAAAAATACTGTTAACACGCAGGTAAAACCTAGGTATTTAATTCTCTATAGACTTTTTTTTTACTGCACCCATGTGCATCCGGATGTATAACAATAATGGCCACAAAGGCTAAATTAAATTACATTGCTAATAAGGTGTCTCTAGTTTTTTTTTCTATATTAGCTATTATACCATCAAAGAAATGAATGGGTGCGATAAGCAATTTTTCCGCTTAGCTAACAAAAAAACTATTTTTTTTTCTTTTAGTTTTTTATTGTAGGTAACCTTATATTTAGTAATAAGTGAATAAGGTACCTTTTATTTTTTAATTTGATGAAGAAAAAATAAGTGTGAGCTGGTAATTAATTACACCTTGTACATAGATATCTAAGTATCTAGATATTATCAGAGGGGTGGACATATTTTTATGTTTGTAATAAACTACTTGTACCAATTAAAGAAAAGCTTGTTCTTTAGTTTTTAATTGTTATTGTGTTTTTATAAAACTCTCAAATGGTCAATGGAATTCCAAGGTATTAATGTCATACAGAATATAGCATTAAAACAAAATTAATTTATTACTGATTCATATCTTTGTTGGTTTCTAGTAATTTTATTAGTTGGTTATTGCTCTTAACAATAGTAATTGGGTACTCCAAACAATGTTTTTCAACAAAAAGGAAAGAATGTAAATCGCAAAATTGTAAAAAAAAGAAGAATATTAAAAAAAAAAAAATATTTAACGGTACCTGCCATAGAACGGTTTTTTGGATTTATGAATTTCTAAAAAACGACAAAACAGATTTCCACCAAATTTTTAATACAGAAACATTTAAACAATCATTATTTAAAAAAATTTTTAATTTTTCAAAAAACACATTTTTGGATTTTTAAAATATATTTCAAATTTTTTTTTTGAAAAATCAATTTGTTGGAAATGAGTTGGTGAAAAATTTTGAAATTTTGTTTTTATGTGTAAATTAATTATTTATTCAAAATTGCATATCATTTTTTTTTTTTAATGTTAGAAAATTTTTATATATAAAAAATTATTTTTTTTTAAAAACGGCTCTAACGATTTTCGAAAAATTTTTTCTGAAAATTCCTTTTTATACTAGAAATAAAATGGCATACTTAGTTTTTTGTAAAAGATCATTTAAAACGGCATTTAATTATTTATAAAAACAGATTTTATTTTTTTTTGCACCACTAACGAAATTTAGTGAAAATATCAAATTTTAAATTCTCCCTTATTTTGTTCAATGAAAAACTTTAACATTAGAGTAACTTTTACCATAAGAGCAAGTACGTGCGACCCCAGTCGTGCAATTTATTTTTTTTCAATGCAGAATATTTTACATTTATCTATACAATAATATTTTTATTTCAATGCAAATATTTTTTCAGTTGAAAAAAAACATTTTTTTTCAACCAATTTTTTTTTTTTCGGTTGCAATAAATATTTTTTTTTATGTATCTTTTGTATTTACATTAAATTTAGTTTTTTATTTGAAATTTTATTTTTAATAGAGGACAATTGTACGTAAAATTGTACAAAATGGCCAAAGTAAAATTTCTTCTTCCATTCTCTTAGAAAGATAAAAAATTACAGAAACAAAAAAATATGTTTAAACAACACTTCAGCACTTAAGTAACCTAATTACCTGTTTCCATTTCCATAACTTAGCCAAAAAATAAAGAAAAAAAACCATTAGAACACACATTACCATAACATATGTAGATCCAAAAATTGCATTAACTCATTAGAGGCCAATGTCATATAAGCCTTGATATAAGAGTCTCAAAAGGAAACGAGAAAAAAAAATGTATATCTAAACCACGTATGTAAGTAAAAAGATCTTCTTGTTATTATTTTTTTTTTTTTTTTGGCTACACTCAATGGCATTTTTATTCTTTTTTTTTTGTGGAAGGCTTGCTTCTAATGGATTCTTATACTTTTGTATATTTGTATGTAACTCTTTCCCCCATGTGTATTACCACTGTGTGTTTTGTGTATGCCGCCTGTGGATGCCCCAAGGGAGACAGTGACGAAAAAAAAATCATATTTTCATTTTGTGGTAGCTAATTTCTACATTCTGACGAAATTTTTTTTTTTTTTTTTAATTAACACCAAAAAACCATATGGAGAGACGAGGTGAATATGAAAGCACAACCAAAAAAAAAAAAAAAACATAAAAAAAAAATTAATTCCACAACTCTGTGTTATTTAGTCCGTGGAGAGTATGTGTTTGACATGCCACACATGTGGAAATGGAAACCTGAAAATGTCCAATTTGTGAATTTCGTAGAAAACCGGGGAATTTATATTTTTGTTATATGAGTTCTAAGTTCAACAGAGAGAGAAAAAAAACGACAACAAATTTTATAAAAAAAAACCAAATGAAATACCTCCACAGTCCACATATATGATATGGCTAATGTGTTGCGAATAGTTCATTTTATATATATTATTTCGAGTCTCTGTTTAATGTCACCCTAAAGAGCCACAAAAACCAGAGCAAATGCAAACGGCTGTTGCCACACCAAACAGAAAAAAAAACTATACAAAAAAAAAGCTTTTGCAACATTCATTTGTAGACATTAGTATATTTTTCTGTCCTGTTTTATTTCCAGCTGTTAGTTAGAAAATATGCCACATCATAACCCTATAATCTTAGCCACAAAAATCTAATGTGAAAGCATTTTTATTTCATCAACAAATAATTATGGTTATGTGGTGGAATTATATGTAACAATTAGAGATTGTTTGTTCTTAATTAATGCCAGAGTGACTTTTGACATTAGTCGTTATTGTTTTTTTTTGCATCAACATTTATAGTATCTTGAGTTAAATCCTTGAGTGAGAAATGTGTTACATTATACATTTATCTCATCAATATGTTCTCAAAAACAAGTGTAGAATTTCTTAAAATAGTAGAGTATTGAGAAAAGAAAAGTTCTTAAATTAAATGGCGCCCGGGTGAAAAAAAATTATTTTTTTTTTCTGTTAAGTTTTTGTACGGAAGACACTTGACATTATATTAAAGGGGTTAATAAAGAACTGAATAGTTTTTTGGTTCAAATTCTGGGCAGAATTAAGAAGAATTTAAAAATTCAATGGCCCCGGTTTTTTTTTAAGTATTTATTTAAATGGCGCCCGGGTAAGAACAAAAAACCTTTTTCGCTAGCATTTTTTTTAGAAGAAACATGAAATCATATTAAAGTGTTTTATAAGACATTTAAAAATTTTTCATTTCAAATTCGGGGCAGCATTAAGAAGAATTTAAAAATTAAATGGCGCCCGGGTGATAGCAAAAACATTTTTTTTTGTTGTTCGTAAGTTTTTTTTTTAGGAAAACACTTGAAATTGTATTAAAAGGGGTTTATAAAGCATTCACTAGTTTTTCAGTTCAACTCAGTCGAGTTCTGGACAAAAGTAAGAAGAATTTTAAAATTAAATGGCGCCCGGGTGAGAACAAAAAACATATTTTTTGTTATGTTTTTTAAAGGAGGACATTTGAAATCACAACAAAGGGTTGTATAAGGCATTTAACAGTGTTTCAGTTCTAGTCCTCAGCGGAAGTAAGGAGAATTTTAAAATTAAATGGCGCCCGGGTGAGAACAAAAAACATTTTTTAAAAAGTTTTTTTTAGGTAAGACACCTGAAATCATACTAAACGGTTTTATAAATCATTTAACAGTTTGAAGTTCCAATTCTGGGCAGAATCAAGTAGAATTTCAAAATAAATGGCGCCCGGGTGATAGCAAAAAACATTTTTTTGTTAAGTTTTTTTTTTAAGGAAGACACTTAAAAGACATATTAAAGGGTTTTATAAAGCATTTAACAGTTTTTCAGTTCAAGTTTTCGGTAGAATTAAGAAGAATTTTAAAATTAAATGGCGCCCGGGTGAGAACAAAAAACATTTTTTTAAAAAGTTTTTTTTAGGTAAGACACTTGAAATCATACTCAACGGTTTTATAAATCATTTAACAGTTTGAAGTTCCAATTCTGGGCAGAATCAAGTATAATTTCAAAATAAATGGCGCCCGGGTGATAGCAAAAAACATTTTTTTGTTAAGTTTTTTTTTTTTTTTTTAAGGAAGACACTTAAAAGACATATTAAAGGGTTTTATAAAGCATTTAACAGTTTTTCAGTTCAAGTTTTCGGTAGAATTAAGAAGAATTTTAAAATTAAAAGGCGCCCGGGTGAGAACGAAAAACATTTTTTATTTGTTAAGTTTGTTAGGAAGACTCTTTGAAGTCATACCTTGGCGTTTATAAAGCAATACAAGTTCTTCCACTTGAAGGTCATTGGGGAACACCCTTCACCCTTCGGTCACTGATCTTCAACTTTCTTGCTCTTGAAACTCTTCATCTTGGACATTATATCAAAACAAGTTTTTTTTATAATGATAAAACAACACAACTGTTAATTTTATTTTAATTTTAAAATTTTCTTGACGCCATGCCTGTTTCATTAAAAACAACAAAAAAAAAACGACAACTTGATACCTACTGAGTTGTTGAAAGTAACCTTTCTTTCCCCTACTATCTCTCCCTATCGAGTATCGACCATATGTTGTCTTCTGGATGATATGTCTGCTGTGATGCCTCAAAGGCCACAGCTGAGTGGAATTGGAATTTTTAAAAAGGGGAGTGATAGATATGCGCAAGTTCATTTATACCACATCAAGGAAGCAGATGATGAAAAACATTTTAAATTTTCATTTTTCTTCTTCTTTTTTATTATTAACTCATTCACTAATACAATCAAATACACAACACAAGAAAACCTGAATTTCTTATACTATAACAGTTTTTTTTTTTTAATGACGTGTGGCATGATTACCGCCAGGCATTCAGCAAAAAATATACATAAAGAAGAATACCGACCTGCTGATAATTTTGCTCATGATGATGATGGCGATTGTCTCGTGTATTTCCGCCGCGATCAGTAGGTAATCGACGCATTAAAAAAATTATGTAAATAATCGATTTGTTTTGTGCATTAATCGATATAAATTTGAAAATGTCTTTCTTTTTCGTTCATATTCGTTCGATGGTAAAATCTGATAAAAAATTGAAAAAAAAAAAACCCGCAAAAGACAACTTTACGATCGAATCCAATCCAAGTCCATACCCATTACCCAACATGATCACGACGACGATGATCACCATCATCATCATCAACAACATCAACTGGCCGCCCGGAGAATGTCGATCTTTTGAATGAGGTGCTGACGTCTGTTTGGGGTTCACTCTTGGATTGATTCTGACTGAATTTTTGTGTCTGGCTCTGTGGGATTCGAATTTAGTTTTCTTCCAGACAGCGACACGATGAGGATTCCTTCTTCATCTCATTCTCATTCAGATGGGCCAGTCAAATGCACAAAAAAATAACAAAAAACAATCTCCACAGAAGAAAAATTAAAATAAATAAATAAATCGTTGAAATAAGAAGCTCGCGCGCGCTCCATTCTGCATCCGCAACATCATCACCAGGTAGATGATGATTCTTTTTCTGGGTGCATCACGTACCTACTATACAAAAATCCACAATCTCAAACTTCCAGCTCCCAGGCCAACTAAATCGGACCGACCGGGAGTCCACCTCATTTGACATTATGCTGTGGGATAATGCCTCATATACATGTTTTATGTGAGTTGTTGTGTGCAATAAAATAATGCGACATGAGGAATGAATTGCTCTCTCTCTTTTAATGGGTCTTCTCTTCTCTGGTGGAGCTCAGCAGAGGAATCGGAATTAATGGCTTAATTGAAAAATTTGTTTCGCGCATGAGAATCAACCTTGCGATTCTTTTGGATCTTTTTTTTTTTTTGTATGTTCTTTGGTCTCGGTGTGTGTTCGAATAAAATAAATTTGTTATGATTTAGAATAATGAAAATGGAAAGCAAGTAACCCGAGGTTTTGGGGTCATTAGTGCATTGTTATTCATCAGAGTGAACCACATGGGGAATGGCAAATTGAGAAAATTATAGCAATTTTATGGACTGAACTGGACAGGACAGGACAGAAAAATGCATTTGGAAGAACTTTTTTTTAAACAATGGTGAATCAGGTTTATTAATTTTTTGTTATTACAATTCACTGTTGATTTCTATAGATTTATTGATTGATTGCACAAGATTTTTCTATTTAAATCTTGAACTTATGTGCTAATCTTAATATAGGTATTGTCTATTAGTAATTCATTTTTGAGAATTAAAAACACTGAGCTTAGAACCTAACTCGCTAAATTCACAACCTTAACGGCTATATTCAGAAGAATGATCTTTATGTTCAGAAACTTAAACGCTATTTTTAGAACATAGAACTCTATATTTAGAACATAGAACCTAAAACTGTTTGTTAAGAACCTTAAAACACCCATATTCAGAAATTAAACTTATATATATTCAGAACTTTAAATGCAATATTCAGAACAAATAAAATTAAAAGCTTTATTCAGAACATAGAACTTAACGAAAAGTACCTTAAACCTAAATAGATATATAAGTATTCAGAACATAGAACTCTATGTTAGGATACTTAAAATATATATTCAAAACCTAAGTGCTAAATTCAGAACATAGAACACTAAAATGTTCAGAACCTATAACGCTGTATTCAGTAACTAAAATACCTACCGTATTCAGACCATACAGAATTTAAAACGCTTTATTCGGAACAAAGAACTCTATGTAAAAAAAATTAAACGCAATACTCTGAACCTTAAATGTTATTTCAGAACTTTGAACTTAAAACTCTAGGTATATTTAGTACATAGAACTCTGTATTTTGAACCTTAAACGCTGTTTACAAAGCATAGATTTCCATATTCAGAACGTACAGTACTAAAGAACCCAGATAGCTACAATCAGAACATAGAACTTTATATTCAGAACTTTAAACGCCAAATTCAAAACATAGAAATCTATTTTCAGTACCTAAAATATTATTTTAAATGAAGCCAAAAAGATGAAAACGCTAAGTTCAGTACAAAATATGCTATGTTACGGACTTAACAGATAGCTAAGTTCAGAATCTAACACTTGCTATGTAAAGAAGCTTTGTTCCAGAACTTAAAATGCAATATTTAGTGGTGGGGATATTTAAATAAATCGTTTTTTCGATTAAACAGTTGTTGAATATTGATTTTTCTACATAGCCATCATGATACATTTAACCAAAAACCCTTATCATATCAAACTATGCGAATCGAACATGTGCCAGCGTCAGTCAAAGTTAACATCCCCATAGAGGTACCATTTCTAAAGGGAATTGTATAATAGTGAATGTAAAGTTGAATAAAAAAAAAAAAAAAAAAAAAACACCAACTATAACAACCATCAAACCAAACAGTTTTCCTGTTGCTAAAACGCATAGGTATATAGTGAAACAGTACATATAACTATCTTAGTGTAATCCAAACTTTTACTCCACCTTTACGTAAAACGTAGATCCTTTTGCCTTAAACTAAGTTCTGTTCTATTGAGCAAGCAGTGTAGTCATGATGGTTGTACGGATTTTATTTTACTTTTTCCATACCTATAACTAAACATTTCAAGAATTGTTTTTCATTCCAACGATTTGTTTTTGCTTCGGAAAAAAAAACTCAACTCCTGATGCAAGATTTCTCATATCATTCAATCAATATTCTACACACAAACAATAGAAATATATACAACCACATATAGCTATTTAAGAATTTGTGCAATTTTCTATGCTATAAAAATGAAGGAAAGGGAAAATTGTATGTACAAAACATCAACTTGTGTAATGTGTAACATGATTTCTAATATTTCTCAGGGGAGAATATACCAAAAATACAAAATCCTGATGCAGGTACACAAAATTACAAACCAAAAATATATAGGAATACCTACTATGGTGATGGATTGGACGAAGTACAAAAAGTGCGGGTTCTCAATTGGGGGCCCACTAAATGAGGAAAGTACTTAACCTATAAATAACATAGTTGATACACGGGTTTATGTCAAAACCTCGAAAACCAAAGTAAAAAACACCCAAAATAAAAAATATCTAAAATTTAAATTTCAGAAAACCCGAAATCCAAAGTAAAAAACACCCAAAATAGAAAAATATCCAAAATTTAAATTTCAGAAAACCCGAAATCCAAAAAATCCGAAATACTGAAAAATCCGAAATCCTGAAAACCAAAAAATTTAAAGTCCAAAAAACCCAAAATCTCAAAATTCCAAAATCCCGAAAACCCAAAATCCAAAATTGGAATCTCGAATTTCCGAAAAATTATATACCTAGAATGAAAAATCTGGATTCAAAACTTGATTTTAGTCAAAACTTGTTTCAATTTCGACAGTTTTCTACAAAAACTGATATCTACTTAATTTATTTCAAATCCGCCTGGAATCCCAGAATTGTCAAGTCCTGCACTGTCATATTAATACTAACTTTCTATCCCCAGAAAAACCGAGGAAAGTTGAAACAAACAAAAAGTGCTAGGAAAAGCAACTTAGTATTGAAACTATTCTCATTCAAAGAGGGCAAAAATCTCCCATTATACCCAAAAGCAGTTTTCTACACCCCAAACGTTCTTTTTCAAACGTTTCAAAGTTGTTTTTTCTCCCCCTTATGTTTTTGTATACGCTATTGCACTGAAACAATATCACATCAGGAAAATGGTTAAATCAACTTTCACCCTTAACAAAAATCCAACATGGATTCCCTTTCCCAAATCAATAATAATTCCTCTTTCTATTTTATTCGGTTTTTAATCTTATAAAAGGGGGATGATTTTTCAAATATGTATGTGTACCTATCTAACAGTCAGTCACTTACTTTCTCACTGTATAATCACACACCGAATTGACACTAAATAACCTGAAGTCAGTCATTAAATTTCATTTTCTCTTTCTCTCGCTATATTGCCACACAATTGAATATAAATTAACAACGCGTTAATTTATTTTGCCACCCCTGTATTATAAGCGCCGGCTATTTGGCGTGCGTCGTCGTCGTCGTCATTCTCACCGCATCACCAAAAGTGGCAAGAAAAGATCTCAAATTTAATTCAATTTTCTGATGAATGCAATTTAATTACCGCATCACTTGTTTATATCGCCATATATAATATTGAAAAGGAAGAAGGATCATATCAAGGCGAAATGAAGGAAGAAGAAGTCGTGTCTTCTTAAAATCACATTATCACCTTCTGCAACAGTTTTTCATTCTACACGATTTTTTTTTTTTTTTTTTGAAATATTCTCGCCTCTGCAAATGCATCGTCATCATCATCATCAGCCTTTAAAAAAAAAAGCCAGGAAAGCCCAATCCCATCACCAGAGACCGAGAGAAGCTAATAAAAACGTATTTAAGTGCTTGGCATACCTAATTATCACAATTATCGCGCATTTACAAATTGATATAAAATTGATTAAACGCGCGAATTGGCAGTGGCGGCGCACTGTTGTCCAAAATGACTTATCTCGTTGCAAAAATCATAACTTTTGAACGGATTGAGGTAGCGGTACAGTTTTTTTTTTAATTTGAAGGAAATTTCCAGGGATGTTACACCAATGAATTTCAAGAAAATTGTTTTACAGGGTGTTTAGGAATCATCGGCCGAAAACCGATTTTCTTTAAAAAAAAATATTTAAATTAAAATTGGTATGTCATTTTGTAGAAATCACTAATTCACATCTAAAAAAAGTTCAGATTACACTTTTTCATGATATTACGATTATAGAGAATGCCAACAAAGTTGGTCCCGGAAGTCCGTCTGTCTGTCTGTCTGTATAAGGATCTACAGCCTAAACGGATGGACCGATTGACTTCAAATTTGGTATGTAGCATTTTTTGGAGACCCTCCAGAGGGGTTTTTGGAATTAATTTTTTTGGGCCAAAAATAACGGTACTTGTCATACACCAATTTCAGTAAAGCTGTAATTGCTCAAAAACGGCTCCAACGATTTTGTTTAAAAAATTCAAATGTAAGTTTGAAAACAAGGTCTATCTTCTAATGAAAAAAATTTTTTTGGAAAATCATTATTAACGGTACCTGCCATAGAACGGTTTTTTTTAAATCCGATATTCTCCGAAACGGCTTATTCGATTTCAACGAAACTTTTTTTGAAGAAGCACTTATATAACTCAAATATAGGCCAAAAATAAAATTTCAAAAAAAATAATTTTTGGATTTTTAAAAAAATTTTGAAATTTTTTTTTGAAAAATAAAATTTTCGAAAACGGGACATTGTATTTTTTTGAAATTTTGTTTTTAGATGTGGATTAGTGATTTCTACAAAATGGCATACCAATTTTAATTTAAACATTTTTTTTAAAGAAAATCTGTTCCTTCTGCCTTCATTTTTTTTCAAAGTACAAAATCTCGGCAGTGCGCAAGCATGCGCAGCTAAATATTTTTATTTTGGATCAACAATTGATTGGTACACATACCCTATTCGGCTTAATGCATGGAACCGAATGGATTTTTTACGGTACCTGCCATAAAACCGTTTTTTTTCAAATCCGATATTCTCCGAAACGGCTTATTCGATTTCAACGAAAATTTTTGTGAAGAAGCACTTATATAACTCAAATATAAGCCAAAAATAAAATTTAAAAAAAAATAAATTTTGGATTTTTAAAAAAATTTTGAAATTTTTTTTTGAAAATTAAAATTTTCGAAAACGGGACATTGTATTTTTTTGAAATTTTGTTTTTAAATGTGGATTAGTGATTTCTACAAAATGGCATACCAATTTTAACTAAAACTTTTTTTTTAAAGAAAATCTGTTTTTGGCCGATGATTCCGAAACACCCTGTGAAATAATTTTATTGAAATTCATTGGTATAACAGCCCTAGAAATGTCCTTCAAATAAAAAAAAAATTGTACCGCTATCTCAATCCGTTCAAAAGTTATGATTTTTGCAACGAGATAAGTCATTTTGGACAACCGTGCGGCGCAGCAACTTGCGGCATGGATTCTGTGAGTTTCCGATATAATATAAGGAAAAAAAAAACCTGTTAATTAGTAATCGAATTGCAACAATCTTTTGTGCACAGTTTCCACTTCTTCGTATTAATTTATTTTTTATTTTTATTTTTTTTTCTATACTTTTGCTGCATGCAGCATCAAAATATCATCGCACAGACATCTCTCCAAAAGCAGACATTAAAATAAAATGCATCAGTAAAAGACTCACGATATTAAACGATTTTAAATGAATTCACTTTAATGTTAATTATGTGTATAAAATATAAATAACAACAAAAAAAACTATATCAGCGATCAAATTGTTGAGAAGGAAGGAAGAAAAAAAAGGAGGTGAGGAAAAGAGAAGAGATTGAAGGAAAAATTGAAAGAAATTCAGTCCTTCTGTGATGCCTTTGGACAGGTAGGTAGATAGTAGTGATGGGAATTATCGAATAAAAACTATCAAACTATCGATAGTTGTAAAATATTCATTCATTCGATAGTTTTATATCATTCATTCAATCACTCATTCATTAAGTTACTATTTTCATTCGAATAGTTTTTTTATTCGATAGTTTTTTATTCGATAGTTTTTTCATTCGAATAATTTTTTTATTCGATAGTTTTTTCATTCGAATTGTTTTTTTTTTATTCGATAGTTTTTATCCGATAGTTTATTCGATAGTTTATTCAATAGTTTTTATTCGATAGTTTTATTAGATAGTTTTTATTCGAATGAATAAATGAATGAATGAATGATTGAACTATTCGATAGTTCAAATCATTCAGTTACAAACTATCGATAGTTCAAATCATTCAATAGTTCCCATCACTAGTAAGTAGATATATTTATAGTTTAAGAGACAATGCTTTGGAGATAGGTTCTTTTTTTTGTTTTTTTTTGTATATCCGTCAGATATATATTCATGCTCCAACTTTGGAGCCAAAACAACACATCAGTAAAAAAAAAAAAAATTGCTATTGCTGTTGATGAGAGCTTCTATAGAGCTCCACACTCCGCTCCGTTGTCGACGACGAAGTACAACGACGATACGAAAAAATGCAAAAAAGGAATTTCGAGTGACTTCTCGTTCGAATGACGTTGTGCCCAGCTATGGCTTTGGTGGTGATTTTTACTTTTGGTTGGAGCGCGCGCGTCTCGACCGCAACTACGCGTAAATTTAATTTTCACATCGTTTATTATCGTCATCAGATTTCATCATTATAAATTGTAAGGTAGAGGTATAGGTATAGGAGAAGCACAAAAGTCAGCACAAAATAACAACCAACAACAAGCGCGTTTTATGTGCTCATACCTTTATAACGTTCCGTATAGGGTATAGAGTAGGTATTGTAGGTACCCTCGCCTCGTCCGTTTGTGTTGCTACATTTTAAAAATGTCGACCTGTCGATGTTGTTTTTTGGCATGAAAGTACCTAACTATACGTACAGCAAAAAATTATAAAAAAAAAAATAAACAAAATTGAATTTGTAATGTGGTTGATACCTTTTGGTTTGTTCAAAGTTGAATATTATTGTTGAAGGGAGGTTTTCATTAAATTCAATCTTAAATGTGGGAGAAAGGTTTTGAGAGAATATTTCGTTAGCAGAATCAATTGTGCATATTAAGAAAATTTAAAAAGCTTTCAACAAAAATTATATAGCACGAAAGCCTCACATTCAAATTAAGACAATGGGGTACCACAAGGAAGTGTTCTAGGTCCAATTCTGTATCTACCATTTATGTTCAAAGAATCACTAAGATGCCAGGTGGGCAAAACATGTAGGTAACTAATCTAACAATAATTTACACCTAAGGACTTATTACGGGGATGGCGAACAAATGGTATAGCTCTAAAAAAATCAGATATAGAATATGATTTAAGTAAAATTGATTCAATAACGACTGATACTGCTTCCAGTAGGTATGGTTGATAAACTATTGGTTTTACAGTTGTTTGTCAATAATTAATTTATTTGTTGAAGAATTTTCTAGGAGTTATCGGAAACACTTAAGTTTATTATGTGCTTTGAAATGACACTCTTTGATAAACATATCCAATTATAAGTAAATTGAGGAATTCCGGTCTAGTTCGATATCCTAGACTCTGTCGAATTAATCGAGTTAGAAATTAATGGAAACTTCGAATTCAATACTCGGCAAATATTTAAAGCTACTTCGAAATGTTGGCATTTGCTTGGTAATATTTCGTCCCTAAGAAAGATGATTCCATTTCAAGCTGCAGCAATTTGCTTAAAGTGGCAATGTATAGCCCTGATATTATACCACTTTGTGTCGAGTTAAAAAGATCTTTTATTGTTTTTGTTTGTTTGATTTTTGTTAATCTTTAATTTTAAATGTAAGTTTTTTTTAATATTGATAATGTCAAAGAATTTCTAGTACCTAAGTTAAAGTACCTATAGGAAATGTTATTTACTAAATTTTTCGTTTTAATTTTTATTTCCACGAATAAGAGAATTCGAAATATTTGATAAAACTAAAATCCATGATGGCCGGCGATTTAAATGTGAATTGTGTAACGAAGTTCAAAAAATTAAAATTTTGGTTTTCGATCAATTCTCTCTTGTAACTTTGGAGAAGAAACAAAAATGTTGTATATTTTGTTGCATTTCAAAGTGCAGTTAGTAGAAGTTTGTTACACATACGTTACATGATTTGGACCTAATAAGACTATAACAAAAATGATTCGACGATCATGTTAAAAGTTATTGGCCTTTTTAATTAAAGTTCGACTTGATATTAGAGTTACCAAAAAAGTCAGTATTTCTTTTGTTCAATATTGCTGAACCGTAGCTTTAAATCTTAAAGAGTGACATCTAAGGCAATAATTAGCTACAGCTGAGTGTAAATATAATGTACCTAGTATTTGTATTATGTATAAACTTACTTCACTAAATAAAAAAAAAATTGAATTGAAGTTAATAAAGAGTGCCTTTAATTACATTCGCTGGCAACTCTACACACTAAGGGGCTTTTGATAGTTTAGCTTGACTTTCTTTTTCGTATGGAATTATATGTAAAAATATATAAATGCAGTCTGCACATTGCAACATGCATATCAAAAGCTAAACATAAGGAAATTAGAACCATGAGAAAGGCTCCAAACAAGGACTGACAGATTTATGGCGGTCTTTTAAAAGATTTTTGCACCCTCTCCGGGTGCAAAAATCGTATTCATTCTAGCGAATACACCAAGTAAAAAAAAAAGGCCATGCTCCCTGACTATTTGTATATTTTGTAAAGCAAAAGGGGCAACCCTTCGTCTATTTTTTTCTTCAAAGAAGGGTTGCGGGGGTGAGTTCAATATATACAAACAAACGAACAATTCTTGATGATTTTATTTAGTTTTTTTTTCTATTTTTTTGTTAAATTTTTATTTTTTTAACACCGTTGTATGGGGGCTTGTGTTTAGAGTTTTTGTTGCTAATACTCAAGCGAAATGTGTGCATAAAATAGTATTTGCAGTATGGTGATATAGTTGATGATGATGATGATGATGATATAGAATGGGAGACTATATAGTATAGTATAAAGTATTGCGGGGGATTTTTATTTTGTAGTTTATTCTATTGTTAACAAACTGCAGGGAATTAGCCAGCAGGCGGTGGCAGTGGCAGCAGCTACTATTTCGATATGCAATGGTATGGTGCAGTGCAGTTGTCAGTATGGCAGAAGAGCAAAAAACCGGTGGCAATGGCATAAGCAGATGCGGTGTGATAGCTCACAGAGATATTACAATGCATGTGAGGTTCTAAACTTTATATAGTTCTTCTTCGATTTTTTTTTTTTTTTTTTAATTTAGAACAAAACAAAAATTCCACAAATACTTCTACCTATACAAATATACCTATTCTCCCATTGCTTTACCTATACAAATGATTTATAAAAAAAAATATTTATTTATTTATATTTTAAAAGAATTTTATACTTCTGTTGAACTTTGTTATGTGCGATGTGAATAATATCGAAAGGGGATGAGGACATTCATATATATTCGAACATATGGGATAGGAATTTTTGTTCCTTGTTTTTTTGTAATTTTTTGCTGTGTGTATTTGGTCTGTGTATATGGATTTTATACCTCAGAATTATAATGTGGAACCTTCTGTGGTGGCTGTGATGATGATAAACAAAAGCAACAGAAGGAATGAAATATAAAAAAAAAAAAAACAGAGAAAAAACAACGTGCGAGAAACTTTCTATTTGAATTTCGTTAAAATTTTTGTATTTGCACATGGAGTTGTTTTTTTTTTTTTTTTTGTATTTCCTTTTTTGGGATTGTTTTGTTTGTTTCAGGCATCAGGATACTGGATACTAGATATAAAGTTTTTGATTGTATTTCGGATCAAAAATTAAAGAGGTAGCCATATTATAGTTTATGGAATTCATTTTTATTTGAAATATTTTTAGTACTAAAAGTAAATTGAGGGATATTATGAATATGTGTATAGTTGGGAGTTCAAACATTGAGGTTTTTACACAGATTAAAGAATCAATACACTCTCTCTCTCTTGGTGGGACATAAGCTCTGTAGTTGAAAGAAGTTCTTTAAATTGGTTTGGAAAAGTCTGAATTATACCTTTGCTTTCCGGGAGTGGTTATGTGATACCTTCATTTGTATCTTTTGCAATGAAAAGAAATTAAGTTTAAAAATTCATATTTTAGGACCACAAGTTTCTTGTTAGTTTGAATCTTAATTCAACAAAATTTAAAAATATTGCTTTACAGGTTGCAGGATAAGTGCCCTACCATTATTTCTTCATTTATTCCAAAACTACAAGCAGCTTGCTAAGGTCCAAATTTTTAGAAAGATAATAGTCAAAATGGGTCCAATTTTCAACCGGTATCTGAAATTTCTGGAATCTCAGTTTTAACAAGAGATGTTCCAAAATAACAAGTTGTTTTAATAAAAGTCTTCCTTACATTGTTTTTGGACCCACACAAAAATTAAGCTCCTAAAATGAAAATTAAAGCTCAATTCGCGATAGATCTTCATAGAAAACCATCTTTTATTTTAAAAACTTTTGTTACAAAGTCTCTAATGTAACGAAATATATCTGTAAAATTTATGTTTTAGGACCTCTACTTTTTGTTTTTAGTTAAACTTACTTCAAAAATAAACAATACCCTGAACATTCTGTTCAGTATACAAGATTCTAAGTAAAACTTAAATTCATATCATAGGTAGGTATTATTATTGATGGGGTCTCAGCTCTTCGAGTTGGATCAACATTTTTGGGTTTAAAATCTCAATTTTCAACGCAATAAAGATGCAACATCAATCCACATTACTATTTATACAGCAAGATATTGTTGAGTAAAAATCTCACTTTTAGATTTTAGACCCACACAAAATGAGACCTCCAAAATAATAAATACAAAAATTTTAAAATAAATTTTGTGCATTAGAACCTTATAATATTTCAACCCGTATTAATTATGGTTTAGGACCCCAATTTCTTAATAGTATCTACTAAAAAAATAAAAATAAGAAAACTGATCTGACTTCGATTTCAGATTATACAAGCTTTCACAGAGTAAAACAAAAATATTCCTGAATTAAATTTTTCTCAATCTTTCCTCGAACTAAGACAATTTAAGTCACTAATGATAATTGAGATTTTTGTTAAAAAAAAACATTAAAAAAAACATTAACCTCACCGAGTGTTAATTGATTGAAGAAAACAAATTAACCTCAGAACCAACATTCCTCTCGAAAGCTTAATGTGTTTAGAAAACATAAATAAAATTCAACAACGAATCTGCATTTTAATTGATTCTTTCAGTCAACACTTCATACAATTAACCCATCAACCTTCATGGTTTACCTTATTTTCAACATAAATTTATCACTTGGGGGTGTAGGTTGTATCAGAGTGTGCCTTCGGAATGCATTTCCATACTCGTGTGGATGGTAACTTTTTTATATTAAATTTTTGAATTTTATTGGATGCATCCTTGATAGATGCACAGCACAGGTAAAACATTGTGTTTGTTTGTTGTATAGTGCTGTTTTCGTAACACTATAATGCACTTGAATAAAAAAAAAGCAAAAAATAACGGTTTATACTCGTATAGTTGGTAGATATACAAAAGTGCAAAACAAAAACATGCAATACAGAGTGTATACACAACAACAAGGGCATCACACAAACAGAACCACAATATAAAATATCAAGTGCAATTGTTCGTCGTCGCCGCCGTCACCGTCGCCGTTGTCGTCGTCTGTGTCTACTTGGTTTTCGACGTCGTCGTCAACGACGACAAGTACAATTGTACGGAAGAGAGGTGGCAGGCTGCGGCGGCGGTATGGTGTGTTCTCCTGCTTTCCTCTGGTAGTTCTATGAATAAATTTCCATACCAAATATCGGAGATTGAGAGTGAAGTGAAGTAAGGCAATCTCTGGAATTTTGCATAAATATTAGAGTGGGCCGAAAAACACTTTTTTTCGAATTTCAAATCGTAATAGCGCGGAAAAGTTGCGAATGGTGATGACTAATAAGGGTTTAAAAAATAATCAAAATCAGTTCATATCTTCCGGTCGCGCATCGGCTCTGAAGTATGAAAAAATTTTTAAAAAATGGTATTTTTACAAAAAAAAATTTACCACCCTAACATATTATTTTTTGAACATTATAGCTTTAAAAAACTCTCATGTGAGCTAAATATTAAGCAGAAAAAAAAATTGGCTCAAATTGATTAAGGACTTCGGTGGCACATGTGTTTCAAAATTTGTCAAAAATGGCAAAAATCATATTTTTGCGATATTTTTTTTCCTTTTTATAAACTATTTTTAAAATTATTATTTTTACCAAATAAGAATTAAAAATGAAGTTGACACAATCAGTGAAAGCCGTGAAGTCGCTGAATATATAAAAATCTTTCGGTCAAGTACGCTTTGGCTATTTATTATTCTCTTTGCCGCACAGTGGTGCCTTTGGTGCTTTTTTGGCTTCAAAAATCATTTTCACGGCCATTTCTTGATGAAAAGTCATGAAATTTAGAACACTGAAATATATAAGTATAAGATATACGAAAAAGCTACCAACTTTTTTTTTACTCAAAATGGTGGTCCCAAAATGGCGATCAGAATAAGCATTTATAGAATCTTCTTTTGCGAAACTGTTTATAAGCTAAAAATTTAGCTAATTGATGAAAAACAGATGTTCGACTTTTGAATTAGGTACAACTGTTCATATTTAATGAAAAAAAATTCAAACATTGTTGAAACAAAGTTCAAAAAGAGTCAAAATAGTAAACCGCACTTTCGACCTTTTTTTTGTGCTATTTTTTGATTTTTTGTTTATAAAGCTCAATTTTTGATATCTTCCTTCTTTATTTTCATAAAAAATTGACTATTTTGGCTTTATATAATTCCCAACTATGTTTAAAAGTAGATATTAAGAAAGAAAAAAAATGAAAAGATAAAAAAACTGTGCTAACTTCAAAAGGAAACAAAAAACAGCACAAAAAAAAGGTCGAAAGTGCGGTTTACTATTTTGACTCTTTTTGAACTTTGTTTCAACAATGTTTGAATTTTTTTTCATTAAATATGAACAGTTGTACCTAATTCAAAATTCGAACATCTGTTTTTCATCAATTAGCTAAATTTTTAGCTTATAAACAGTTTCGCAAAAGAAGATTCTATAAATGCTTATTCTGATCGCCATTTTGGGACCACCATTTTGAGTAAAAAAAAAGTTGGTAGCTTTTTCGTATATCTTATACTTATATATTTCAGTGTTCTAAATTTCATGACTTTTCATCAAGAAATGGCCGTGAAAATGATTTTTGAAGCCAAAAAAGCACCAAAGGCACCACTGTGCGGCAAAGAGATTAATAAATAGCCAAAGCGTAATTGACCGAAAGATTTTTATATATTCAGCGACTTCACGGCTTTCACTGATTGTGTCAACTTCATTTTTAATTCTTATTTGGTAAAAATAATAATTTTAAAAATAGTTTATAAAAAGGAAAAAAAATATCGCAAAAATATGATTTTTGCCATTTTTGACAAAATTTGAAACACATGTGCCACCGAAGTCCTTAATCAATTTGAGCCAATTTTTTTTTCTGCTTAATATTTAGCTCACATGAGAGTTTTTTAAAGCTATAATGTTCAAAAAATAATATGTTAGGGTGGTAAATTTTTTTTTGTAAAAATACCATTCTTTAAAAATTTTTTCATACTTCAGAGCCGATGCGCGACCGGAAGATATGAACTGATTTTGATTATTTTTTAAACCCTTATTAGTCATCACCATTCGCAACTTTTCCGCGCTATTACGATTTGAAATTCGAAAAAAAGTGTTTTTCGGCCCACTCTAATAAATATGTGTGCAGGTTTTATATACTTTTGTACTTTATTTTTTTTTTGTACTGGAATTATACACCTAGTTCTTTTTTTTCAACTGTTTGGTTTTGTTCTTCTTTTATTTTTATTATAATAGACTTTGGGACATGGAAAAGAAAGACTGTTTGACTGACACTTGTGCATATCGTAAAGCTCTTTAAAATGGATCAAGAATTCAATTTACACACTGTTGGAGGGTTGGTATGTTTGATGGGGGAATGGAAATATGTAATGGGGATTCCTTGTTTTCTACTCTAGAACACAACAAAAAAGCAATTCTTAGCCATACCTAGAATGAAAATACGCAGAAATCTGTTCAAGTTTTACGAATGTTGGGTAACAAAATGTACGGCTGAAAAAAAATTTGAGGTGGAATTGCTCAAGCTCAAACATTTATGTACCTACTTCTAAAATTTTCTCAGTTCTTATCAGTAACAAACATTAAGCTCAAGCTCAACTAAACATAATGGCCAAAAATAGTTGGAATTAATCTGACCTCCGCCACCATTGACAAACAAATTTGAGCTGATTTTTACATATTACTGGAAGTTTGATGAAAGTTGTCAATTCAATTGTTGAATGCGTTATGCGTTACAGCGTTACTGTTTCTACTTTTTTCAAAGTAATTAAGGAAAATCCTTACACTTCATAATTTAATTTTTGTTTTGTTGAAATAGGTATACCTAACGTAATATTTTATAAGCCCTGAGATAGTTTTTCAAGAATCCGGGCGTTACCACTAGGCCTATTTTTTCGGCTCTCAATTTCGGCATTTAATTTGAGCTTCTTGATGCCAAGCCATTTCTCCAAGCACTCGATTAGTCTTGGTTGATCGCTATTAAAATAAATTCGCAGTACATAGGTAATAAAGGCTTTATTAGATCTTGAAGTCCTTTCTTAGGCTTCAACAACAACAACAACAAAAAGCGGTAACCTTCAATTCTTGCCCCCAAAGACATAATAAAGCCACCTAACAAACAAGTAGGTATCAGACATCATCATGTAAATTTTCTTACCATGTGGAAAAAAAACATGTAACAAATTTTAATGATGACACAGAACAAAAGTGATTTTATTTTACTTTTTTTTTTATTGTTTGCAACATTAAATTAAGATAAAACAAATTAAAAAAAAAAATATAAAATAAAAAATTAGTCAAAACAAGTTAACATGAATTGTTCAACAAATAAGGATTAACCGAGGTACACAAGTTGGTACTTGTACATCGTACAAAAAAAAAAAAAGAGTACAATGCAAAATTCTGTGATCCCCATTATAAAAGTTGAGCGCGCGCATTCACAAAGCCTTGAGTTTTTTTTTTGTTTTTATTTTTTATTTTATTCACCCGATCTATACAAACTGAATGTTTTTTTTTAAGTGCTCGTTTGGTCGTCAGGTTTAATGGCTTAATTAACAAAAGATTTGCTGCACTGTGCGCAATGTACATACAAAAAAAGGCAGAGGTATAAAAAAAACAAAGGTAACAAAGTCAATGTAGTGATCTTGTAAAAGGATTGTGAGAGAGTTTTTTATTTGAATTTTTTTTTTTGTGTTTTGTTTGTTCTTTTCACAACTTTACAGTAAAAAAAAAGTAATAAAAAATGATATAAATTTTGTCACTTTCAGACAAAAATTGTTTTTTTTTTGTTTTTTGGTTAAATTTGATTTTTTGGGTTTTAGGTTTAGTTTTTTTTTACAACGATGACTGTCGTGTCGGTAGAATTTTCTTTGAACTGAGCGACAGTAGTTGTTGTTACTCGTTTATCTCATTTAATTAATTAAGAGACTGTTTGCCTGATGATTAAGTTGAGATAAAAACAACAAAAAAGACATCACATCACAGAAAAAGAAAACGACATTGTGTATACCTAAATAAAAACACTGGTAGCTAAAAGGCTTGATTGACAAACTTAAGATTCATATCAGAATTCAGCAAAAATATCAGGCAAACACGTTAAAATAAAAAAAAAAAAAAATAATATAAAAGTTAAAACATCAGTAGCTGCAAATTGTTGGTTAGTCAGTCATATACTTAACTGATTTTGAACACAGTGAAATGTATTTTATTTTGTATTCGTTTTTTTTTTTTGTGTAAGTTTGACATTTAAAAAAAAGTAGAGATATCTAAGTGAGTCAGTGATGATTATAATCAGACAAGCCAGGGGCTGGGCGGTCGAGAAGACCTAGTTTGTCACTTAGTTTCAGGGTCAAAACCTTTCCAAGCATTGACAAGCTTGTTTTAATTTTTGTTTTTAACAAAAAAAAAATAAATAAAATGGGAAGACCGATGTCAGTTTATGTGTCAGTGATGTACAAATATGTTACCTAGTTCTTTGTTTTGTTTTTTTTTTTTTTTTGAATAAATTCAGATCTAGCTTGTTAAAGATGTTTATTATATTTCTTCTATTTAATCTTACTAATGAGGAATTTGTTAGTCAAATTAACTCTTTTTTTCCGAAAGGGAAATCTATATAAAAGTGGCACTGAGACTGCATAAAGCAATATGTCTTTATAGTCTGTGTGTCAGTATGTTTCTTTGATTTTAAGTTAAAAAGCCTGAGAAAAACAAAGAAATAGAAGATTTATTGCTTCTAGTGTTGACAAAGATTGTATAGAATTTCTACATGTTTTTTTTTTGGGTTTAAGAAAGTATCACAACTCAATTTGTGTTTGGTATCAAATAGATCTTTAGAAGAATATGAATAAAATTAAATTGTGAACAATTAGGTTACCATAAAATTTTGAAACTTTGATTCAGGAAATTACATCTCAAGTCGGGATCGGGTCAAAATTCTGCTTTTCAAAATTCTGCTTTTTCAGCGAAAATTCTGCTTTTTTTCTATTCTGTTTTTCAAAATTCTGCTTTTTAAAATTCTGCTTTTCAAAATTCTGCCAGCATTATATTTGAACAAAAAAATTCTGCTAATTCTGTTTTTTTTTTTTATGGCATATGCGCTGGATAAAGAAAAATACACCTCATTACCTAATGTAATTAAACATTGGTACTTTCCTAAATTTTTTTATTTAAGTGTCGCAAATATTTTTTGAAATGCATATACTGACTTTCTTTGAAATAAAATATGTATACTAATTGGAACCGATGTTGTATATTCCTTTTCTTATTCAAATTTTTGAATATTCATCTTTATTTGATAAATTAATAAATTTTTAGTTATTTTCGGAAATGTTTAATATTAAAAACCTTTTCTTAATATTTTTAAATTTATTCATTTATAAAACAAAAATTAATTCGCATTTAAAAAATGAGAAATTATGTAGGTAAGTAATCAAATAAGCAGATAATTTTTTCAAAAAGATGATTTTACAGAATTCTGCAAAAAATTAAAAAAGGGTTTGGAAAATGTTAAAAAGCGCGCGCTTTTTAACATTTTCCAAATCCTTTTTTAATTTTTTGCAGAATTTTTAAAAGCAGAATTATGAAAAGCAGAATTATGAAAAGCAGAATTTTGAAAAACAGAATTTTGAAAAACAAAATTTTAAAAAGCAGAATTTTGAAAGCAGAATTTTGTAAAGCAGAATTTTGAAAGCAGAATTTTGACAAAAGAATTTTGACCCCGGCAGAATTTTGACCCCAACCCCTCAAGTCATTAATCTAGCAAAGATCCACCCTTCAAGTAGAAAAGCAAGTGATCATAAGATTTGGAGAAAAGTGGCCTATGACTCGAAATGGCTTAAGGTTAGAAATTTATTTGATATACTTTTTAGATCGTTGGTGTTCTATTGTTTTATACTATTTGAACTTATTTTTTTATTAAAAATTTAATAATAATTTTTTTTAGTGACCTTATGTCCACTAGAAGGCTAATTTAATTTAATATGAAGTGGCACATATTCAGCGGACAAGCAAGGCGCTTTTAACGATATCTCGTTTGTCTACTTATGATAAGTAATTTGGATGTTATGAGGGAACAGATGAACACATAATACCTACTCGTTTTTTCTTTGTCATATTAATGCTAAGACTTTTGATATTTTTTTTAGATTTTATTCAATTTATTAGTGTGCAGAAAAAGTATTTAAGGATTTCATCCCCTTCTTGTCAAAAATTGATGGCTTCCTGATTTTCTGTTAGATCTCATTCCCAATTACGAACGAAAAAAAAAAATGATGGCTGACACTCTGACCCGTAAGGTATACCTAGAACACACAAAAAAAAATCAAGGCAGCTGTGCAAAAATGTGTTTCCATTGTTAAGATGGCGGCAGTGTGTGTATGTGTGTGTGTGTGTGTATCCAATATCCATACCCATACGTCAAATAAAATAACTGAATTCATCAAAATATTTGACGAAAGGATAGGGATGTCAATCAATTTGATATTGTTGAAAGAATGATCCGCCCATTTAAATACTGGAGAAAAAAAAAAAAACAAACATGGGTGGTCGAACATGGCGGACATGACATTTAATATTTTTTTTTCTAATAATCATGGAAGAATGATGTTTTAGATAAAGATTGGGTAAAGAAATAAGAGAAAACATATAAAAAGAGCTTTCAGCTTCAATCTTCGAATCATCCTACTACATACTACTGCAATAGGTATTTTCGGTTTGGACCTTATTTTGAAATTAAGTACATTCTAAAAGATAGTCTTTTCAAAGTTAAACGTTACGTTTTTGGCAGAAAACAGCATAGTATACAAACTGAATCGGAAATTAAAATTTTACAGACAACTCATTTTCAAGGATAAGGTCCGAAAAAAAAACAATTTTTATGGATTGAATTTTCCAAAAATTGATTTTTTGACTTTACAGGTCTAAAATATATAATCAATACGTTTTGGTAGAGAATAAAGGTACCTACCTACAAAAATCTCTGAACCCAGTTTTAGATGCAAGAATTTTTCAAGTCCATTCTAGTTTCGCCCAGATGGAGACGGAGATTGTCTACATATTCGAGTCTAATTAAGAAATGTTTGGCTCCTTATATCAAAGTTAAGAAAAGTCTATACATTTATTATGTTTTCAGTCACAGCTTCGTTAACAATAAAAACTTGAAATCTAATAAGTTATAGCTTCCACAAAGCTTCTTTAAAGTTTTGCTGAAAAAGAATTTTCTTATAGAGTTTTACATGACTACTTAAATGGAAGCAGTCAATTTGCTTAAAAGTGTTTTAAAAAGTCTTACAGAACTTGGGTAAATGAGTAGGTATTTAGAAGTAGGTAAGTGATTTTAAAATTTTATCATCCTTAAAAAATCGTTTGTACCTAATCTCCCAAATTAGGTTTTATCGTCTGCGATTGTTTCGCTTTTTAAAATATGCATTTCATGTTTAAAGAGATAGAAAGAAAAATTTGAATTTATTATTATATTCCATGTGTAATTTTTGCTTCAATGTCTAAATAAGAGTTAAATTAGTATTTAAAAGGAAGTTCAATTGAACATGCAAATACAAAAAACTTTCCTGTAATTCACGCCTTAAGTGTATGTTTTTAACAAAGTTGTTAAACCCCCAAAAAAAAAAACAAAAAAATAAAAAAAAACATATCTATGGTCGGTACCTAATAGAACTTCTAGTTCAAAATGGAATGAAAAACAATATCGCGTGCCATCATGCAATTTTTTTTTGTTTCACATAACATATCTCTATCAGTATATCTAACGGATAAAATGAATTCACCTTTGTTCTCGCCTTCGAAATGCATTTATAAGTAACTACATATATGCAATTTAAGATAATGTATGAAACTCCTGGTATTACCAAGAACTATACGGTATCAATATGTAAAAGTAATTCGATGTGGAGTTTCCTATGAAAAATAGTAGCATAAACGGTTACCGATATCTACCAATAGAGTTGTACCTAATGCCTTGCAGAAACACCGCTTTTATACCCACAAAGAGTTTAGATTTGATTTCTTAATTTATTTTTTTTTATGTGGAATTTTTTTCTGATGGAAAACTAGACCTATAATAAATCAAAACATTGTTGTTAATTAACAAAAATATTCATACACAAATAGAATTAGATACAAAAAAAAAAAAAAAAATACAACGAAAAACCAAACATTATGGTGGCACCGGCATATATTTAAATTATATTGTACTTCAAATCTAACATGTGTGTGTGTGTGGTTCTTGCATTTGAAGTTTGAACCCTCACTCGCATTCATTCAGTGGTTTTTATTTTTGGGGGGTCATTATTTGGTATATGCTATAGGGAACATAGAATCAAATCAGAAATCTGAATCTTTTTGAAATGAGTTTCCAAGAAGGAAATTGAAAAAAAAAAAACTTTAACATAACAAGAGACAACATTTTTGGAATATCTTAGGCAGACATTGTATAAATTTATACAAGCTACTACACAACACTACTTCCTGTTAGATTTTTTTATACATATTTTCTTTTTGTAAATGCTTTACATTACTCCCGCACTTTGACTCATGTTTAGTCGTATTTAAGTCTTTTTAGAAACTGAAAAAGATTGCCAACTTTTATTTTAAAATATGGTCAGAGTTGAGTTTACTTTTTTAAAATGCTTCAGTTGCTTATGTTTAACTAAATAACAGAATCATACATTGTACAAAAAGTTTTAGAAACAAACCAATGGTTTTGAAAATCGAATGAATAAGTCCTCAAAATAATGTGCATATTAGGACGTTCGTTATTTTTTTGAATCAAGTTCCTAAGTAGAAAAACTATTTCTAAATACCTAATAAAAAAAATCCTCTTATTTTTTTAAAAAGGTATGAACCATTTTTCTAGAACCAGGGGTTTAGTCAGGACATGCTTTTTTTTTTTTGCCCTGACTAAACCCCTGGTCCTAGAAAAATGAAAAAAGTGAAAAAATAATGAAAATTAGACAAGAACTTCATCAAAAAATTTTGATTGAAGGCTATAGGTATCTAAAAAAAATGGCCTTATAAGTCAACATAGGTATACCTACCTATTTCAAATGATAAAAACTTTAACCCTCTTGAGGCGCCATCTAGTGTCAAAATAAAAATCTAAAAAAATTAGAGAATTTTTTTTTTATTATTTAAAAACAGTTTTTCCACTTAGGAACTTGATTCTCGAAAAAAAACTAAATAACGAACGCCCTAGTGCATATGTATGTTCTGTTCATCTGTGCCGTCATAACTTCTAAACTGATTATAGTAATTGAACAAATGAAGTATCCTTAGAAGAGTCTTATTCGTCCGCTGGCAATAAGCAAAAGACGTGAATTATTTTTCTTTAATTTACAGTAGAATAAAATAAAAAAAAGTTTAAAAAAAAAAATTAAAAACAGACAATATACCTATTCTCATTTAATTACCGAAGTCAATTTGGTCAAAAGCTTAAGTAAACCTGTCTGTTTTGTTTAAATACAAGCAGAAATATTCATTGATTGGTATCTAAAAAATATTGATATTTCTTATATGCAAGTAGATTGATTTCTTTGAAGATTTTTGCATATGCACTAACTTACCTATCAAATTTATCGGGCTCGTTGGCGGTTGTTAAAAGTTATTGTTTTTCCTAACCCAGAGTGCATTTGTAATAAAAATTACACAAAATATTATTAAAAAAAATCAATTTCCCTTATTGGAATTTAGAAAAAATATGTTAAGACATTAATTCCGCTGGAATTTAAACATTGATATCGACTATATTTCTTTCAGGAAGTTAATTAATAAAATCCTTAACCTATGTTAACATTTAATCTAACCTAACAAATCAATTTGTATATGTGCTCTATGAACCATAAAATAAAGTATCACTTCAACTATACACCACAATGTGATTATTATTTAAAATAAATTTAACAACTCGTGTTTGACACTCACTGGTATTTCAATTCTAAAAACAATGAAATCGTGATTTTAATCAAATACAAATAACCTCTCTAACAATATAGAATAGATAATATAGATATACAAACAAAAAAGTCATTTTCAAATGTCACTAAGCTAATTGTCTACTCATTATAAGCTCATGAACAGATTTTTACTACACCTATATAACAACTTTACTATAAAGTTTTAAAGAAAAAAAAAAAATCAATTAAATTGAATGCCAATTAGAAATAAGTGACAGCTTCATGCACGACCGACGTTACCAATGTCTTTATTTTGCACTCTTATAGTGCCGGACTTATATGATAAATATCTTTTACCTTTTTAAGAATTTAATTTACTCAATTGGTAATTTTAATTAAAATTTAATTTCTTTTCGCTTATTAGTATAACGAATGAATGGATGAAAAAGTGTGGAAATGTAGTAGATTGCCAAAAAAAAAAGTTTCGACAAGAAATTTAACCTGATTAAGATAAAAACGATTCAAAAGAAAAAAATAAAAAAGGAAGAAATGAAATGCATCAGTAACTCATAAATCAATTTCCAATCATATTTGATGACACCCTCTTAGTATCTCTTCTTATTTTTTCTTCTTTTTTGAGATACGTTTACACAGATACCTACTTTCGTTTAATATTTTCTTTTTTTTTTTTTGTTAGTTTGTTTCAGAGACGTGGAGATGAGCACAAATGAAGGACTAACCCCTAAGGATTATCCACAAAAAAAAAAGATAGAAAAGATAGATACGTTCACCATCATATATGATCTCGATATTTTTGGCAATTTTTTTTTTTTTTTTTTTGTTAGTCTTGTCTTGGCCTAAAGGCTATATCGATTTAAGGTTTTAGCTTTTTACATCAGAGAAGTGAACACAAGAAAAAAAAAACTAACAATCGATATCAAATCAGAACTTAAGGTGAACATAATATTTTCTAAGAAATATTTATACAAAAAAAAAAAAACCATCTTAGCAGACCTTAGCCAAAAGAACTTTTACCTACAAAAATCAATATATGAGAACCTTGAGCGATGATAAAAAAAAGGTCGAAATTTTGTCTAAATTGTCAGTGTTTTGCTAGTCCTTGCCAATATACAATACTCGCTGTATAGCGACGGCCACCGCCGCCAAAAAACAAAAAATTCATTCCATACCTACCTTACCACAGAAAAGGTGTGCTTTAACCTTCCCCATGGTTTCTTGGTATCGCGGTCATAAATCTTTACCGAAAAAAGGAATTCCTTATTGCGAAATTTTTGTTGTATTGTTCCTTTTTGGAAAGGAACTCCCCCTGTGTGTGTTGGTTTTGTTTTTTATTTAAGTTTTTTTTTTATTGGTCGTTAAAGTCTGTTGCATGTTACATCTTCAAAGGGCTTCCTTTTTTTAGTTTTTTTTTTAAGGATAACAAAAAAGATATAGAAATTAGCAAAGGACACTGACGCAGAAAGGTATACCAAAAAATGCATCCCGGAAATAACCAAAAGGATATCTAAATGCCAAATGTATAAAAAGATATCCCAGCCTTTTTTGAATGGATAAAAATCAACTTTTCTTTAAAAGGATAACAAGATGTCAATTTGTAGTACCTTGAATTCTTCAATTCGTGCGAAATATCTTCCCTAACCTTACCTACCAATAAGATTTATATGAATGTAGGTAGAGAGAAGTGGTCTTGTAAAATTTGTATCTGAAAACGATTAACCACTGATTATTGTTTTTTTTTTCTTTTTCTTTTTTTATGTTCAACATGATGCGGTTGATTTGCTATAAGATTTATTAACTTATTGCATCAAGAATTGATTTCTATTGTAAATATTGTTTAATAAGATTGGATATTGCTTGTAAGTGCTCATGCTTAACAACAATACACCGCCGCCGAGGGAAGAACAATTTAATGAGAAAATCTCAGTTGAAAGCAATAAATTTTGCCAGCTATCTTTAACTTTAGCGCCATCCACAAATAACTGTTATAGATGTATTAAATATACAGAGATACGATATACCTATAATACCTAACCTACAAGTTATAACCATTTAACCATAACCACGTGGGGACTTTTATTTTCAATATCATGTCAACTTATAGTAATAGGAATGAATATTGAGGCCAATATAATTATATGCAGATCAAGTTTTTCTTACTACCTATAGTGGGGGTATTTATAGAGAATTCTCGCTAATTTTTTTTCATTTTCTACAAGTTTTTTTTTTTTTTTCAGTGAACAATTTTTTATAATTTATTGACTTGAATATAGGTTTCGAAGTTCAATTATGTGTGATGTTGGCTTCACTTTGAAGTTCACTTTTAAGATTAATGACGGGTAAAACTATTAATAAATTATATATCTCTCTTATTTTATCATAGTCTATTTAATAGACCCGAGCTCCAGAGCAAAAATAGAACAAATTCGTTCAAGACTTTTTATTGGCGATTATGGTTCCTTGGCATACAAGAATACTCCAGCCAAAAGTGCTACTAAATCCATTGGTGCATTTCTGAGAAAACGGCAACACTGGTCGGTTTTCAGTTTTTTTGATTTAACTCGAAAACCAAGCCTGACTTTGAAATTGTTCAAAGACACTTTTCATAGCAAATTAAATTTTCTGTCAAGTTAAGATGGTTAAAAAATTTTAAAAATTATTTTTGACTAAAATTCTAACCTAAAATCAAAGAAAAAAAAGTTAAAAAATTGACAATTTTATTTTTTTTTACTAAATCAAGGGGCATTTTGTGTCTGTAGCCGGGACGTCCAAACTTTGTACTAATGAAATAAAGTAGAGGTAAAATCCTTTGATAATACGTAATTTTTAATTTTTTTTGTCAAGAAACAACTTAAATGTACCTATTCAAAAACTAGCACTTTTTCTAAATTTTTGACTTTTTTAGTGAAAAGCAAGTTTTTAAAACTCGATAAAATCCTATTAATTGGTAACTTTTAGACTTTTAAAGTAAACATACTTCGAGGGATTGATTTAATATAAACTAAATATGACAAACAAAAAAATTTATTTGCATCCTTATGGCCTTTTGTGCAATTTTGTGTATGTGCATTTTTATAAATACGGGTCGAATGGATGGACGGAGAGCCATTAGCTTTGGTCTATTGCATAGAAGAACATTTAATACCAACTCATTTACTGTTTTCAATGGCCTGAAAAACAATTCTTGTAAAATCCGCGACCAACGAAAAGTTTCTCTTGAAAAACGAAAAAAATACTGTAATGAGTTTGAAACAAAATAGCTCAGGCAAATTAGTAAATCAAATTGCACTTTTCGCGGGACAAATTTTTTTCATGGAACGTGTTTAGGTGAATGTCCTTATCGTAAAAGTGAATTTTTTGGGATGATAAGATATCGGGAACAGCCGCCATCTTGGAAAAGAGGTTGGTGCCGTTTTTATTTTATAACTCCATTTTTACTCATTTAAACCAAAAATGTCCGAGGATAGACTTATTCACAATTAAATTATCTAAAAAATGATATACAAATGAATTCCGTGAGTTAGTTAAATTCAATTTTATAGTCGGTCAAAGTCCAAATTCTTCTCGCAAGGTTAAGACAATATGATATTTTTTCAAATATCTGAAGAACTTTTGATTTGTTTGGGATTTTCTTCAAGAATGAATTATAGCACTTTTGATTATCTATAAAATGAGCCCTTTATCTAAACTGTAACCAACATAATGTATAAGCCATCTAACGTCGAAGTTCACATTCTACTAGTCAAAAGTGAGAAAATAACAAGTTTTCTTCTATTAGACCGAGCAAATTTTTGAAGTGGAGGTATAACCAAAATATAAGTAAACAGTTTTTTAACTATATTCGTCTAAATATTGAATTCAAAGTTTGAAATCTTTAATGTTAACCTTTATATGGTTTTCGAGGTTTTAAATGAAGTGAATTTTCCAATTAACGTGAATAAGCTAAAGTGACACTATTTAAGATTCTAAATATAAGAACTGATGCCCTGTCATTTTTCCAAAACATGAACACCTCAATCTCAGCATTACGATAAGTATAACTCAAGATATGAGGTGTGTAAGCTGTTATGTTTTCGAGACTATTGTTTCTTGTTTCTTGCTGTCGCGAAGAGCTTAGGGTTCTTGGTATGCAGCATAATGTAAGACTCTGCTGGGTTCCCGGCCACAGTGATGTGTTCGGCAACGAAAAAGCGGATGAGCTTGCAAGGGAGGGCTCAGTTCTTGATCCCTCTCTCATAGACCATAACATCAGAATCCCACAATGTGAAATAAAACGAAATATTGTCAACAATATTTCACAAAAAACAAATGAAAGATGGAACCTCCTAGAATCCTGCGGTCACACCAGGAAACTATGGCCGAACTTCGACGAGAAAAAATCAAACAAGATCTTACTACTTAGTAAACCTTCCTTAAGATCCCTTATAGGCATCTTAACGGGACATAACCTACTAGGATACCACAAAAAGAAAATGGGGCTTAGTACGGATGATCTATGCAGAGGCTGCGGCAATGAGGACGAACAGGAAAACACTGTTCACTTCCTCTGTCACTGCCCAGCACTCTGTCGCACTAGGAAAAAATTCTTAGGAAACTACTTCTTTAATGAATTAGAAGAACTTTCGGAACTTTCAGGCAATAGCCTACTGAACTTTGTAAAGTCCTCCAAATGGCTCGAACAACCATAGCATTCATAGGTTATCACTTTTTCATGAAGTTACAATACTTCAGGGTATCACAAGGGATCTACATTGATCTAAGTGTGACGGTAACAAGATCAACTGTCAGCCCATTTAACCTAACCTAACCTATTTAAAATTCTAAATATAAGAACTGATACCCTGTCATTTTTCCTAAACATGAACACCTCAATCTCAGCATTACGATAAGTATAACTCAAGATATGAGGTGTGTAAGCTGTTATGTTTTCGAGACTATTGTGTTTAATTTTTGATTGTTTATTTGAACTATTGAAATCCCAAATAAGTTCAGTTAAAAAATCGTATATCATGACCTCGACGTTTGGTTGCTTCTACAATGTGATGGTTACAAAAACAATAAAGGGTTCATTTCATAGATAATTAAAAGTGCTATAATTCATTCTTGAAGAAAATCCCAAACAAATCAAAAGTTCTTCAGATATTTGAAAAAATGTCATATTGTCTTAACCGAGCGAGAAGAACCCGGACTTTGACCGACTATAAAATTGAATTTAACTAACTCACGGAATTCATTTGTATATCATTTTTTAGATAATTTAATTGATAATAAGTTTATCCTCGGACATTTTTGGTTTAAATGAGTAAAAATGGAGTTATAAAATAAAAACGGCACCGACCTCTTTTCCAAGATGGCGGCTGTTCCCGATATCTTATCATCCCAAAAAATTCATTCAGGACATTCACCTAAACACGTTCCATGAAAAAAATTTGTCCCGCGAAAAGTGCAATTTGATTTACTAATTTGCCTGAGCTATTTTGTTTCAAACTCATTACAGTATTTTTTTCGTTTTTCAAGAGAAACTTTTCGTTGGTCGCGGATTTTACAAGAATTGTTTTTCAGGCCATTGAAAACAGTAAATGAGTTGGTATTAAATGTTCTTCTATGCAATAGACCAAAGCTAATGGCTCTCCGTCCATCCATTCGACCCGTATTTATAAAAATGCACATACACAAAATTGCACAAAAGGCCATAAGGATGCAAATAAATTTTTTTGTTTGTCATATTTAGTTTATATTAAATCAATCCCTCGAAGTATGTTTACTTTAAAAGTCTAAAAGTTACCAATTAATAGGATTTTATCGAGTTTTAAAAACTTGCTTTTCACTAAAAAAGTCAAAAATTTAGAAAAAGTGCTAGTTTTTGAATAGGTACATTTAAGTTGTTTCTTGACAAAAAAAATTAAAAATTGCATATTATCAAAGGATTTTACCTCTACTTTATTTCATTAGTACAAAGTTTGGACGTCTCGGCTACATACACAAAATGCCCCTTGATTTAGTAAAAAAAAATAAAATTGTCAATTTTTTAACTTTTTTTTCTTTGATTTTAGGTTAGAATTTTAGTCAAAAATAATTTTTAAAATTTTTTAACCATCTTAACTTGACAGAAAATTTAATTTGCTATGAAAAGTGTCTTTGAACAATTTCAAAGTCAGGCTTGGTTTTCGAGTTAAATCAAAAAAACTGAAAACCGACCAGTGTTGCCGTTTTCTCAGAAATGCACCAATGGATTTAGTAGCACTTTTGGCTGGAGTATTCTTGTATGCCAAGGAATCATAATCAGCAATAAAAACTCTTGAACGAATTTGTTCCATCCAAAAGGGTCTATTCAATAGACTATCATGTCTCATGGGAGCAATTATATAGAAATGTTTTGAAAATGTTTCCTTCCTATATTTGATAGGTATGGAAATTATTTAAATAGTTATAGTTAGAGAAATTTTTTAAAATATTTTTAAATGTTTTTGAAAAACATAATAAACATTAAGAAAAAAATGTGAATCTATTTTAATATAAATTAATGGGTTTTTTTTGTGAATGATATTTTGGCACAATGAAGATATCAAAAATAAAAGAGTTTTTTTTTATCGAAACCACATTTTATATCTCATTATCTTGTTAGAGAAATTTGATTAATGTTAAATTTAAATAAAATTGACTTTTTTCTATTAAAAGCGTAAGTGGATTTTTTGCATAAGAATTTTTATAATTTCAAGTGATTTATTTTTGATCTCAAACATAAACAAACTATCTATTTTGTGAAGTGTCAATTTTAATATTGACAAACATTTTTTTTTATAATTTTAGAAATTGTTGAAGCTCAGATAATTTTAGATCTTTCTTAATAGTAGAGTAACTAAAGCTCAAAAATTGGCAATATTAGGGAACCCGGCCCAAAAGCTTAGATTTTGATGATCTTTTTTTTTCAAAAGTCGGTCATTAAAAATACTTTAAAGTCTATAGATTAAAAATTGCCGGTATTGCCGTTTTGATTTTTTAAATTTAATGGAAGATTTTTGTGAACAAAAAAATTTTCTTAAATTTCATAAATTAATTGATGCCAAAAGATTGTCTAGGAAATTCAAGGAAAAAAAATATATGGGAGTGAGTGACAATCTTCCATCGTTCAAGCGATAGATGCATTTTTCTTATTAATTGACTTCGAACACAAAAAAAATATATTTGAACACAACGGCAACACCTACAATATTTAAATATACATTTTTAAAAAGCTAGAAGCGTAGTCATATTTTTAAAATTAAAATTAAGTTAATTGAATTAAGGGCTTTTGAAAGAATGGTAACTGAACTCAGATTTGTACTTACTTTTTTTTTAAAGTTCAATATCTAAACATAAAATTATTTTTTATTCATTTAATAACCCTGAATGTTGAAAGTTAAATAGCAAAAATTTAAAGTTGTTATTTACCAAAGTCTTTGAGAAAATTAATTATTTCAATGCAAAATTTAGTTTTTATCAAAAAAAAAAAAAACCATTGAAATTGAAGTATTTAAATTTTTTTTTTTTTCTAAAAGTGTGATATATTAACTTTTCTGCTTCGGAATTCAACTGATAATATTTATGGCCAAACATTTTTTTGAAATAAATTCATATTTTATTAGAAAAAAATTGGAAAAAAGTCACTTTAAATTTTTTTTAATAACATTTTTTTTTTTATTTTAGGTGTTGCCGTTGTTTTCGAAATATTTTTTTTGTGTTCGAGGTCAGAATGTTAGAAAATTGCATATATCGCTTAAACGATAGAAGATTGTCCCTTACTCCCTTATATTTTTTTCCCTTAAATTACCTAGGCAATCATTTGTTTCATGAAATCTAAGCAAAAAAAAAATGGTTTTGTTCTTAAAAAACAATACGGCAACATCAGCAATTTTTAATTTATAGACTTTAAAGTATTTTTAATTACCTACGTTTGAAAAAAAAAACGTCAAAATCGGAGCTGTTCGGCCGGTTTCCCTAATAATTTGCTTTAGTTACTCCACTATAATCTAATATCTAATTTTAAAAAATTTTGTAAACATAATGAACGTGGCGGGAATAACGTTAACTATGCAAAAATGATCTTGCTGGAAGATTGCGCTTGAATATAAAGCTTGGACGGATATGACAAATGATAATAAAAAAAAATTAAAATTAAGGTGCTTTTACGTAAATCATTTATTTTTCAAATAAATCTTCTGAAGATGAAGATTGACTGTAAGAACACTATCTACTTCTGAAAGAAAATTACAAATGTCTTGAAATTGGCTATCAATAGATTTTAGAAATGATTTAAGTATTTTTAACAATATTTCAAAGTCAGATTTGCTTAAAGCCAACTTAATTATTAAAAAAATAATAGTTAAAATCAATTTAATGTTCAAAATTATATCCAATAAGCACAAATGTTTTTTTAAGAAAACTGACGGAAAGGTATTAGACTTTTTTTCTTTATTTTTTTTTTTTAACTGAGACTTTTATAATGATCAGGTAAATTAACAATGGCGATTGATTGACATCATTAAATATGCATTAATACTAGTTTTAAAAGATAAATTGGTTTAGGATCTATATCATATATTTAAATATTGCTACTGTTCATTTGTACACATTTCAATCAAATTCTCAATCATTAAATGAAAAGAATCAAAAATATTCAAAAAAAGGCGTTGAAAAATATTTTATTATGTGTGTGGTTTTGTTTTTATTCTTTTTTTTTATTAAGGTGATTCATTTTATCTTGATTCAACAACAAAACTTTATTTATTTAAAAAAAATTTTTGATTGTTCTTTCAGATGAAACACATTCAACAAAACCGTCTTTTGTTTAATGTTTTATAATATTTCATTTCTCTATTTTCTTTGTATTATATTTTCTCACATTAAAGTTTTATAGGGCAAAACCATTCCACTTTTTTTCCACAATGCTGCATTGTATTTTTTTTAAATATTTTATAATATCTTGGAAGTCAGATTAAAAAAAAAGATTTTTATCTCACAGCTAGAGGGCATCTTTTTAATTTGTAGTCTATAGTTTTATGTAGATTAAAGATTTTTTTTGGGTAAAAATTACATCAATAAATCAACAAAAACAATTACAAGTATGTATGAAATGAATGGTTTTTTGCAAATATCCAGCGGTTATTTCTTGGCTTTACCAAGTAATAGTTCCGTGGAAATATACAAAACAATTTTGCATTAGAAACACGAATTAACAATTAAAGCATTTAAATAATTCATATGTACCTACATAGATTGCGTTATTATTTTAAAACCCGTCAATATTTCATTGTAAAAATATCTATGTACCTACTAGATTAAAGGAATTGATCAAAATTTCTGCTTATTTTAGGACTTATCAATGTTTGCTTTTTGTAAGAATTTACTTTAATTTTTTTTCTAGAGTTTATATAACAATTTTTCGGGTTGGGGTCAAAATTCTGCGGGGGTCAAAATTCTGCTTTCAAAATTCTGCTTTACAAAATTCTGCTTTCAAAATTCTGCTTTTCAAAATTCTGTTTTTCAAAATTCTGCAAAAAATTAAAAAAGGGTTTCCAAACCCTTTTTTAATTTGCTGCAAAATTCTGTAAAATCATCTTCTTGATAAATTGTCTGCTTATTTGATTACTTACCTACATAATTTGTCATTCTTTGAATGCATATTAATTTTTGTTTTATAAATGAATAAATTTGAAAATATTAAGAAAAGGTTTTTAATACTAAACTTTTAAGAAAATAATTCAAATTTTTTTTAATTTATCAAATAAAGATGAATATTCAAAAATTTGAATAAGAAAAAGAAAATTTTGTATCAAACAACATCGGCTCCAATAAGTTATAGATTTTATTTGAAAGAAAGTCAGTCTATCCATTTTAAAAAATATTTCCGACACTTAAACAAAAAAAATTAGGAAAGTACCAATGTTGAATTACATTAATGAGGTGTATTTTTGTTTAGTCAGCGCATATGCTATAAAAAAAAAAAAAACAGAATTGGCAGAATTTTTTTGTTCAAGTATAATTCTGGCAGAATTTTGAAAAGCAGAATTTTAAAAAGCAGAATTTTGAAAAGCAGAATAGAAAAAAAGCAGAATTTTGAAAAACAGAATTTTCGTTAAAAAAGCAGAATTTTGAAAAGCAGAATTTTGAAGCCAGAATTTTGACCCGATCCCCAATTTTTCCCCAGTCAAAGTACTAAATTTTTGTACGTACATGGGCGTACGTAGTTTTTGTCAGCAAAATTACATATATATTGGTTACTTGGAAAAACAAATTAGTCAAAAGAAATTTTAATCGTCTAATTCTTAAAAAAAAAAAAACACAAATTGAAGCTTTGAGAATGAGAGGTTAAGTGGATAAAGATTTCAAACGAAATCTTGTATTTTGGTCTGTTAGCTATTCCTCTAGCGTTATAAGTTTAGAAATTACCTAGCTTTAGACTATTTTTCAAAATTTCTTTCATATTCATTCAAAAAGTTATATAAGAAAAACTTTAAACGACGATTGCTTGAAATTAGTAATTTGTCACTAAACAGCTTCTCATTTTCAGCTATCAGATATACCTATTTAAGTTATTTCAAAATAAGTAAGAATTACATTTCAGTTTGATTGGAAAAGGGAAGAAAAGACGAAAGAAAATTATACCTATAGTAAATATATCTACATAAGTCACAAAAACTCATTCACTCAACCACAAAGGAGCCTGTTAACTGCTATTAATTTTGCCGTGATACAAAATTCCTATAACGTATTATTACGAAAAAAGTTAGAGCGAAAACTTTCATTAAAAAAAAATGAAAAAAGTATTCAACAAAAATATTTTTAAAAATCCACAAAATGTTACATACCTGTTATATAAAAATGTACAATTGAATTTATTAAGCTGCCTCACTATCTAAATGAATTTATTTTATAAGTCGACTCTATAAGCTTAAAATTATGTATTATTATTTATAATTAATTTTATATCACATGTATAAGATTTTTTTCCTTTTAATTTTAAATTTATATGCAAAAAATCACAATTTTTTAAATTTATATTAAAAAAATATATATATTAAAATTATATTTATGGAATTATTATTTTGTATTTCACTGATTATAATTTAATTTTTCTTCTTTCAATCTTATGCTATATTTGACTGAATAATGCACAATAATTATAATGATTGATATTATGATGATAAATTTTATTTTGATTAAAAAAACTTTTTATATTTAAATTTATTAAATCACTACTTAGCGAACGATATAGCAAAATAATTATCATAAATGAAAAGTTTACACGAAAACGTAAATAATTGCGACGACGATGTGTTTTCTTTTTTCTACCCATAAACAGACGCTCGTTGTTAATTAATATTTGCATCGATACAATAATAAGTTTAATCACTTTTATTAAGAGATTTTTTTTTTTTTATATTTTCTTTTAATTGATATTTTTATAAATTTTTTGTGTTTTGATTTTGGTTGTTTAAATTTTTTGATTGCCGAATTTGTTGTTTATTTTTTTTTTTTTTGTATTTTTTAACCGCACTTTCTTATCACTTCAATTCGAGACAGTGTATTGTGTGGTGTTATCAAAAAATGACATTTTTCACAGTTCATTGAGGGACACACACAAAAATCACCAAAAACAAAAAAACCACACTCGAAAGATACGAAGGGTAGATTAATTTTTTTTTTTTCTTAAAAAAAAAATATTTTACTTTGGTAAAATTGCCGAAATTAATTTACAAAAAAAACATTCTAAGCTACAAGTTGTCGCTGCTATTCTCTCTTTGGAATCACTTTTTGAATCAGTTTAATTCCTATGGACACCACACTGCCTCAGCTCAGAGCTCTATGGTAATTAATTGTATCTTGTTAGATTGTCCCACATGATTAACACTATGGGGCGCTATATTCTACTTTATAATACAACAACCTGTTCTCCCCTATCACACGAAAATTATCACCCATAGAATTAAGTATCTACATCCCGTAAATCATAGCTCCAGTTTTGTTGTGAGAGACACTGTCATTATGCAAAAAAAAAAAAACAAAAGCTCATTACAACCTTAAATGTTGGTATAATATCACAAAAGATACTTTAATATAGACCAACTTGTTAAAAAATTCATAGCTCACGCGAATGTTTAGAATCAAAAATCTAAAACAAGAAAAAATAAATTTCGCGTAAATATTTTCGAAGCCAAGAAAATAAGACGACACGAGAATGAAAAACCCAACGTTGAAAAAAGGCGGGCGGCTAAATTGGCCAGTATGTCTTATTAAACCGAATGTCATGCAAACACTAAACTTAGTTTATGTTGATACGAAAAAATATACAACAACCCAATTCGCACACACAAAAATAAAAATGTTTACACTTTTCTAGCTCTGTTCCAGACATCAACTACGACGACGATGAGTCCGCAGTATCTATGACTATTAGAAAGATACAAATAAAAAAATACACACTCTAACAGCTTTTTGAACAGAGTTATAAGAGCTCGAAAGTCGTATTAGATTGTATATTATAGATGTGAGTATAAAGACGAACAACGACAAAGATACATCGACACAAACAACGTCTATTTTGCACGTTCATTCAAAAACAACTAGTAACAGAGTCCGGCTAACAGAATTTATCTCACAGATACATTCCAATAAATCTACTCGGAATGTTGCTAAGAGACTGGCAACACATAACAAAATTTCCAAAAGCTGTCTGGCTGGGCTGGTGTTGTTGAATCTAATTCTAGTTGGGAATTTGGAATTGGAAAATATTTATAAAGAATTTTTTTTGTTAATTTTTATTCCATGATGTTGAAGGAAATAAAATATTTCAACTGGAAATGTTGCATGGGAATGAAAAAATGTATCTAAACTAGGTATACTGAGCAGCTGCTTGATTCTGTGGTATATTTTTGTTGCTTCATTATTATATGGTGGACAGAGTTTGCGTTTTGCAATGTTTTTTTTTGATATCCAGATCCAGGAGATTTTTGTTTGTTGTTTGGTGCTCCTTCTCTCAATGTCGTTTGGTTTTTAGCACGTGTACAAGCCGACGCGTAGAGTGAAGCGAGTGTGTTTATGATATACGACTTTTGTATAGAAATATACGACGAGATAGGATAATAATGATCCTGCTATGGGTTTTTACAGCAGCCATTCTCTCTGGCGCGCATTTTATATGTATTTTTTTTTTTTTATTATTGGGGTTGAAGGTGGAAGAAAAGCGGAAAAATTGAAAAATAGAACAAAAAAAAAAAATATTTAGAACTTGTAGAATTGATGCAAGAAGGGTTTCTAGTTTTTTGTTGTTGCTTTTTTTTGTGTTTTGAAAAGAGTTTCATGAATATATTATTACTTTATTTAGATATTCAAGCATAATGGGTTGATGAATTAAGAACTGATGGAAATACATAAATAGGGGACAGTAAAAAAAAAAACAGAAGGAAAAATATACTCCAGTCAAAGCGTCATTTGACCTTGCGATGAGAGGCACTGTCTGTTTTTATTTCATGGATCGATGGGGGTATATTTAAAAGGCTTAAACCCAATTTCTCACCACCTGATCATTCTTTTTAGCGGAGTTATTCACAAAAATGCATTTTTTGGGATATTTTACTTCTAAGCTAATATCTTTGCTCCAGATTATCGTAGACCAAAAAATAAACATACATTCTCTTCCTTATAATATTTTCTATCGTTGTATGTAATTTCATTGTATTTGAGTGAGTAAATATAAAATGGCAACCATTTAAAGTCAAATTCTTGTTGTTAAAAAACATATTTTTGTCATTATTTCGAAAAAAGCTTATTTCATGATTGACATTTTTCCAATCTATTTTGTAGCCTTGTTCATTTCCTGCATTTTACAGAAAAAATCAGCTCTTTATCACCAAAGATGGCCGAGCTATTGATAAATGAACGCATGCAAAACCGGTGCGAAAACACCCAAAAATATCGTTTTTTGGGAATAACTCGACTTCAGAATGCCCTACGGCAAAAAATAAAGCAATGAATTGTTCGTTACAACATTTTCTATCAATTTAGTGCACAATCTTTTTGTTGAAACAAATAAAAAATAAGTAATATTAAGTCAAAGTCGTTTTTTTGTTTAGCAAACTCTTGCCTTATTATTTTGCAAACGGTGCGAGTATTGGCTAAGAAAATAAAATATTATTATAGTCCTTTAAATTATCTACAATTCAAAAAAAAATTTAGCTTTCTACGACTCACGGGAGCCGAGCTATTATAATTTTAAGAAAGCATTAATCCGTACGAAAATTCAAAAAAATTTCCCTTGTTTATGATTCGAATACTAGTTCTCAGTGAGAGGGGTTGTTTTCATTGTTTCTTGTTATAAGAGAATTTGTCTTATGTTTTTTCGTTGGTCATTTGGACCTTTTTTAAAAAATTAATTTCTCGGCTCGTGTGGGTCGTAGAGAGCTAATTTTTTTTTTAAATTGTAGATAATTTAAAGGGCTACAACAGTATTTTATTTTGTTAGCAAATACTTGCACTGTTTATAAAATAATAAGGCAAAAGTTTGCTAAACAAAAAAACGTCTTTGACTTAATATAACTTATTTTTTATTTGTTTCAACAAAAATAATGTGCACCAAATCGATAGAAAATGTTGTAACGAACAATTAATAGCTTTATTTATTGTCGTAGGACACTCTGAAGCCGAGTTATTCCCAAAAAACGATATTTTTGGGTGTTTTCGCACCGGTTTTGCATGCGTTCATTTATCAATTGCTCGGCCATCTTTGGTGATAAAGAGCTGATTTTTTCTGTAAAATGCAGGACATGAATAGGGCTACAAAATAAATTAGAAAAATGTCAATCATGATATAAGCTTTTTTCGAAATAATGACAAAAATGTGTTTTTTAACAACAAGAATTTGACTTTAAATGGCTGCCATTTTATATTTACTCTTTCAAATACAATGAAATTACATATAACGATAGAAAATATTATAAGGAAGAGAATGTATGTTTATTTTTTGGTCTACGACAATCTGGAGCAAAGATATTAGCTTAGAAGTAAAATAACCCAAAAAATGCATTTTTGTGAATAACTCCGCTATAAAGAATGATCAGGTGGTGAGAAATTGGGTTTAAGCCTTTTAAATATACCCCCATCGATCCATGAAATAAAAACTGACAGTGCGTCTCATCGCAAGGTGAGGCCCTTTTTTCCGACGCTTTGACTGGAGTAATATATCTAAAAGCAATGTTGATTTTGGGAATTTTTTTTATGTCTATCCTGTTTGTTTTATGAATTTTTTTGAAATTAATTTTTTTTTTTTTTGGTGGAAAATATGAGTAATAGGTGTGAATAAAGAGTACCGTAACGAAATTTAAATGTGCATTTATTTGTTTTGTAGGTATATACCTACATACCTAATTTCTAGATAGTATTTAAGGGTTTTTTGTCTGCATTAAATTGTAAATTTGTAGACTAGGTTTTTTTTTTCATAAAAAATCAAATACCTACCTAATCCGTTTTGCTTAAAGTTACTTGTTTAAAGGCTCTCACTTTTTCCTTGATTTTTCCTTAATTTAATTTTATTCTTTCTATGGCTTTTTTATACGTAAAGGTTTTATAGTTGTCCTTAACTTGTTTTGTGTCATTTTGGAATTGTTTGTCTAAATAAGTTTTATAAGCATTTTCTCCTAAAAAAATCTTATCACGATATCTCTTGAGCTTTTTTAACATTCTAGCTCTTCTGGATGAAAAAAAAAGTAATTGTAGATTAGGTAGGTACCTACCAATAGATGAAGTTGAATTCAATCTAAACGGATGTGTCAAACTTTCTATGTATAGTGTTTTTGAGAGACTCAACAGAATTGTTTACTGATAGGTATAGATAAACCATTTTCGGAAAAGTTTGATTTAAAAACACGGTTTTAAACTTTTTCGTAATCCACTAACCCGATTTTTTTTTACCAAAGCAAAGTTTTGGAAAAGATAATTTATTGATTTAAAAAATATATTTTTATTTGAAAAAAAAAAAAAAAAATCGAAAACGAGTTAGTGAAGAATTTTGAAATTTTAAAATTTTGATTTGTAGGTTTACCTATTAATCAGCACCTAAAAACAAAATTTTAAAAAAACTTCAGTTTTCGATTGAATGATTTCTGGAAAAAAAAAACGAACACTAGTTAAAAAAAATTAAGGTATTAGAAAAATTTTGAAAATAATGTTGAAACTTTTTAAATAGATACCTATAAAAATTTATTTCAAAAAATTATCTTATAAGAGTAGGTAAATTATCGTTTCATTCACTCTGCCTTATTCTTTTAAGTTGGTTTGCCATAAACATGAGCATTTTGAACAATTTTTTTCTGATTAAATCAAAAGTATCAATATAGATACTAGATCTACCTCATTATTATGCAAAAAGCATGTCGCATAATATAAATTGATTATAATCTTCAAATTAATTCAAATATTAATATGATATTAATGGTTATTTTTGAAAAAGATGTCACCTTATGACTAATTAATGATTTACGTTTAGCCACCAGAGAAGTCTATATGCAACTTCTATAATTATGATAAATTGAATTTCTTTTCTTTCATAATAGGTAAAGGCAATAATAGATATTATTTTTATTTTTTTAAGAGCTTTAAAATTTGGCATAAATATTCAAGATTTTATACTTGCTTAGAACAATTTAACAATAAGAGTAGAATGCTCGAGATGGAGTGGGAGTATTTCTATACGAACTGACCCCTCAAAAACAAAAAAAATACCTAGGTATAGCTAAGTATATCATTCTTATAGCTTATAGCTTACCTATACCTATACTATTTTTTACTTTTACTTCATTAGAAAAAAAAATTTTCAAATGTCACACCCGTAACTCAATTTTTCTTGTCACACCAATATTTTATTTTTGAAAAAAAAACAACAAATCTACAAACACAAACAACTTTTGTTCTTTATATCTATTCGGTTTCATATTCAAAAATATTTAATTTTGTTAACGTCACACCCGTAAGACAGACCTATAAATCAGATAGGTATTGAAACTTAATTAGATACATTTCCAATAAAATGTTAAATTCTAAATAAATACCGTCATAAAATCATACGTAAGTCATAAACGTGTCACACCCGTAACGATAAAAACACAATTTTTGCAAAGTAGAAAAGTCTAAATGTAAGGTATTGGTTGTAGGTATGTAGGTATAAAAATAATAAAAGTTATTGAAAACGAATTTAAAAAAATTCAAATCCACGGAACTTTTTGGAACTGACTACGAAGCTGACTAACTTAAGCTTGTTTGTTTAATTCTTTGTCTTTTTTATTTGCGAAAATTTAAAATTATTGGCCCAAGAAATAAAAATCAAATAAATTACGGTACCGAATATCTAATAAGGTTTTCCAAGGACATGAAAGTTCCCTTTGAGTTTTTTAGAAAATCACTTTGAAACGGAATCTATTCCAATTTCTATTTCTATTTATCTATTCCAATTGCCTATCTTATTTTTTATATTCAGCAATTTCTTGATTATTACATTAAGAACCCTACTATATTGCGGGCATTAATCGGCAATTATATTAACCACCATCCCCTAAAGAATCTTGTTCCACCTACACAGAAACAAAAAAAAATCCATGAAAAGAAAATATCGAACATTCTCTACCTGATCTATGATTCCATTTTTTCCCAAATAGAAAAAAAAAAATAAAATAAAAAAAAGAATTATAATCCATGACTACCATGACTGACAGAACATCATTTTCCTCCCCTAACATTGGCACCACTCAAATTCATTCAATCATTGTCATTGTCTAATGTCTCTGCTCTGCTGCCATCAAGAGCTGCTCCTGCTATAGTTGTTGTTGATAAAATTTTGAAATAGAGAGCTCGATAAGAACATACAAAACACTACCATCATCTATTTCTATAGCTAGATTTTATATTAGAGAGGAAGAGAAAAACCCTTCTCAATAACAATAACCCAACAACCACCATCACCATATCGCATCGCCACCGCCACCACCACGCACCACCCCATCTCATATCAATTTTAGTCCTAAATTTAGATCCTCCCATACATTAATGGTTCTCTCTCTATTTTAACAAAAAAATAAAAAAAAAAATTGTAAAAAGAAAGGAAACAAAAGAAATCAAACACCCATATCCATATGACCGAGGATATAAATCAAAATGGCTGGCTCTCGGTTCTCTCTCTTTCTCTATGGCTATGGTATTTTGCTGGCTGTTTGACTGACAGGATGGCTGACGACTGTTCTTCGTTTGTTGGGTTGTCATGGCAGAACCATGCGAAACATTCATACAAAATACACACATATACAAACGTATATAAGTTTGTGATGTTTTCATAGAGAATAATATCTACGTAAACCTACACAAAATGCCCTGAATTTTCATCCATTGTGTGTTTGTAGGTTTAAATGAAACTGAAGGATAAAAGCAGCCATCAGAGACAACCAGAGTACCGTTGTCAAATGCCGAAAAAAGAAACCAAACAAAATAAACAAAAAAAAAAAAAAAACGCAAAAAATATAAAAAAAAAAAAAAACAATCCTTCATCATCTGAAGAGTAGAGAATTGACTTTTTTTTGTTGTTTTGGTCCTCTATGGATTTTGGAAGTTTTTGAGTTTTTATGTAGGTTGGTATAGAACACAGCCGGTAGATATTGATAACTTTCAGGCGCACCAAATAATGTTATGTTGGGGCTTTATTCTATCCCAAAACTTCGTTAGCCAAGGAAATATGTATTTTTACGGAATCCTCGATGTAAGATTATCCGTGTTTTTATTGTAGCTCATCCATTTTTTTTAATGATACTTAATTGGTATAAACTCGTCTAATTCACTTAGCGGAAAGCTTGTGAATGAAAAGAAAAAACCCAATTAACATATTTAGTAGTATCAAACATTATTCTTTAGACCAATATGATTCGTATAAACTGGTCTAACGAATGAAACCGAAGTACTACAAGCTTCTTCCACCTCATTAATTAAGAAAAAGAATGATTCTTTTTTTGAAGGTGGTCCATACCTAATTTCTGGTGACTTGAAGGTACAAACTGGAAAAGCGGAGTTGGCATTGGTAAACAAGCCATAAGATCATTATTGAGTTATTGGTATAAAAGTGTAAAACGATCAAAGCAAGGGAACTATCAATGAAGAGAATCAGAATCTTTTACTATATGCCTTCTCAAAACTTGGTACATACAAAATAATTCCGGTTACTTGGATCTTATTGGTATAAACTTGTTGAAAAATTAATAAGGGTTCCCTAAGAAAGGAATGAAGACTGAATTTCGAAAAGACTCCAGTTAGCTAGCTTTTCTATAATATGTATCATTGACCGGTCATAGGTACATACGAATGGTATAAACTGGTCTAATGCTTTAAAAGGAGCTCAATTTCAATTTCAAAAGGGGGAATATTCATTACCTATATAAAAATCGTTATTTTATTGGATGTGTGTTAAAGAGTATAATATTTTGCTGAATTCTGGAGAATCATAATTTTCATTTTTGTCCACCCACATGGAACAGTTACATAACTATATTCCAAACTCGCCTTAAACTTTTTATCGGTGATTGGTAAAAATTCTCGAATTGTTCGTAGCAAAGAGATTATAGGTACATAGGTACTAGTTTTTTCAAAATTTAAGAAGTGAGTAGATATCTACTAATTAAGACACGGTTTTATTCTACAATGATTGGTATAAAATGTTCTAACATATAAGTTTAATGGATTATCCTAAATTTGCCTTAACTGACTTCAATCAACAATATTTATAACAAAGTTATTTCATTATTTTAATACATTGTCAACTAGTAATGTTGATTCTTAAGTGCTAAAGAAATATTGTGTTAACTGGTATAAACTGATTTAAGAAACTCCAATTTCTAACATCAATCAAAGTGCCTTCAAACAATTGAAGGAGAAATTTGTATAAAGAAAAGTTTTTTTTTCATACAATATTTAGGTATAATAATCATAATGAATAAACCCTACTTATCTGCTGCTAGTTCTTAACGCCCCAGTTACACTGTTTCTATGTATTCGAAGAGCTATTTTAGCTAGTTGGTATAGAGCGATTCGTGAAATAAACGAAATAATTATTAAGTTTTTAATATAAAATTGAGTTTTTAAGCTGGCTCGAATGGAAAAAGTAAATTCTCCAATTAGTTGTGATTGGTATAAACTGGTCTAAATTAGTTAGAAGATATTCCATTAGTAAATAATCGATCAGTTAAAAAAGATGTATGACCTTCTCTATTTAAGTTTTTTGTATAATTTAGTTGATTTTATACCACTTAGTTTGATTGGTATAAAATCGGTAAAAATCCCCAATTTGAATTTTACTAATAGATTTTTTTTCTAGTTTAAAGAATTAACCCTGATAATCCAGCCCTGTTTACAATTGGTATTCATACCAATGTGTGTTTGATATTTTCAAGACAACAACGTCACTAAACAACCAAAGAGATAGCTTCTAAAAAAAAAATTTGAAAGGACGATGAAGCAAAAAAGAAGGGTAGATATTGTCTACCTTTGGTGAAAATTGAAATGTTTCCTGAAAACCCACCGCACATGCCATATCATAATGGAATTGAATGTCCCTTAGCTAAAACGCATATATCTACGCACATCATCCTCAACCCGTTATGACCGTATCCTTATATTCGAGTGGAATATGAATTTTTTCGTTTGACTTCTAAATGTCAGAAGAAAAATTGAAAAAATTCTAAAAAACAAAAATGAAAGATATTTTGAAGGTGTGCACGTAACCTTCGTACATGTACAAAAAAAAATCGTGTGTATTGCGAGTGCGACTGTGGAAAATGACAGCTGACAATGACTGATGACTTGTCCGACCCTAGAGTGAGTTCTCGCGTTCTCATAGGTTAGAAAAATCCACTGACATAGGCTTGATGGGAATTGAATGTTTTTTTTTTTTTTTTTTTTTTTTAATTTTTCTTCCGCATGTCATCTACACATACTCGGAATCTCTGAGAATATACCATCGCACATATAGTGCATAGCTAGAACGCAGGCAGTCAAGCAAAGAGCAGCAAATCAAAATCGCTCAAAACGGGAAAATCTTGATTGATCATTAATCATCATCCCTCTCTGCCTGTGAAGTGTGTTGTATACCCTGCCCATGTTTTTTTTTTTTATAGCAGCTTCTCAACATTAGTTTGCCTTATATAGATGAGAATTGCGCTCCTGCTGGCTTTTGGTTGACAGCGTGAAACGACAAAGTCAGAGAACTACTTGATGTGAGACCATAAAACAAATGAAAAAAAGATTTGAAATTAAAAAAAAAAAAATAATAATAAAATAGAAAAATTAGAAGCAGACAAATCTTTTCAACTTCAAAAGATTGAGAAAGAAATTGTATCTTTTTCGTCATCATCGCCAGGTAATCTCTGACCGAGCATCGCACAGTTCGCGTTTTCACGACTTTGAAAAGTTAAAATTCATCAGACCTCCTCCAGGGGGAAGTAACTGAAGCGGATAGAGTTGGTTTGCAGCTATAATCCGATGTGAAACAGAGCGCAGGTTAATTAATTCATGTTTCGGAAATGATCTCACTCTGGTGTGCCGCTGTAGCCCCGTAGGCCGTAAGCGTCTTCGTTGAGCAGAAATAGTCTTAATTGCCTCTTTCTTAAATTCATTCATTGGTTTAGTTTTTTGTTTTTTTTTTTAGGGTGATAAGTAGAAAGATAGGTAAAACCTACCTACCTTACCTATCTACTAAGAAAACTGCGTGCGAGTTTCGCCAGGTCGGATTTCTATAAGACCGCAACTATATACATTCACACTAATAATTCAAAATAATTTACAATATATTCTGCAGTGGTAAGTAAGAAAGTTATAAGAAAAAGTATGGAAATAAAATATCTACCAGGAAATACTTAATTATTTCGAATGTCAAAAAAATCACAAAATAGAACTAATTTATTTTACTTTTGTTATTCTTTTGTTTTTGTTTTTACTATTTTTTTAAAGATGAAGATACAAAGATAAGCAAATAAGTCTTATAGGATTGATATTACAACAACCGAGTTAAATTAAAAATATATAAATCATTTTTGTGAATAAACAAATTAATCAAACAGTTATTCGGAAAGATTTATTTGTATTCAAAAATTAATTTACCAAAGCGCAGATTTTTTGTTTTATTGTATTTTTTGTTTTTTTTTGTTAAGAAATTTTACTTACGGATATGAAGAAAAATTATTTTTACCTGAAACAAAAAAAAAAAAATAAAAAAAAAAATAGGTTAGTTATCATCAAATTTTAATAATATTAATTGTAAGAAACTATTCAGATGCGTTTAGTTGAAATAAAAAGTTTTTTTTTTTCGTTGGCCCACCACGGACCAAAACTAACGGTACCTGCCATATAACGGACATAGAAAAGTTAATATTGTTCAAAAACGACTCTAACGATTTTGATTAAAATTTTTGTGTGTACTATTTCACATAAGAGCCAACTTTTGAAATAAAAATAATATTTTTTGTACCGTTATTAACGGTACCTGCCAAAGAACGGTTTTTTTGGTTTTTGAATATCTCGTACAAGATTAACCCGATTTCAACGAAAATTTTTATACAAAAGTGTTTAGGTAATGGTAATATTAAAATTTTAGAAAATTTTCAAAAAAATAATTTTTGGATTTTTAGTAAATATTTCAAAATTTTTTTTTGAAAAATCAATTTTTTGGAAACGGGTGAATGAAAAATTTTAAAATTTCGTTTTTATGTGTAAATTAATTATTTCTCCAAAATGGCATACCAACTTTTTTTTGAAAAATGTTAGAAATTTTTTATATATAAAAAATTATTTTTAAAAAAACGGCTCTAACGATTTTCGAAATTTTTTTTCTTAAAATACCTGTTTATATAAGTAATAAAATGGCATACTTCGTTTTTTTGTAAAATATAAATTAAAACGGTGTTTAAATATGAAATTTCTTAAAAATATCAAATTTTAAAATTTTCCTAATTTTCTTAAATAAAAAGCTTTCACATAAGAGTTACTTTTAGCATAAGAGCAAGTACGTGCGACCCCAGTCGTGCATTTTATTTCTTTATTCCACTAGGTACCTACCTATGACAAGTTTTTTTTTTTCAAATTGGCAACCTATTAAAAATCCAAATTTGTTTTTTTTTTTTTCAATGTAAAATGGAGAAAAAGTATAATAAGGACAATTTTTACACTGAAAAAAAAAATTGATTTTTAAGTTGTTAGGTAATTTGAAAACAAGTTTTTTTGTCATCATTTTTGTAAAAAAAAAAAAGCGTGTGTGTACACATGTACACGCGATTGAAGTTATACTTCTGTCTCACAGAAATTCACTAAGGTTCAGACCATAATTGATTTACTGATTTACTTTGATATTTCTTGTTAAAAAGTAAATGTTTGGTCGCGACGCGTCGTAAAAGAAATATAACTTCAAAAAGGCAAAATCCACAAGATCATATCCCTGCACTATCAAATATGGCAATGTTATATCACCCTTAGCTTAATGGTAGGAAATAAAATAAGGATGATGTAAAAAAAAATGTCTTATTACATAATTTCTAAAGAAGCAAATGTCGGTGGTTTTTCGTTTTGTGGAAAATTAATTATTAAATTATAAAAATTGAATAATAAATGTGATCGATAAGTGTGCCCATGATTATGAAAGTGGACTAAGTCACTTTTTGCATTGTTTAAAGAAAAACTTACATAATAATTTTCTTATAACGATTTAATTATGTTTCTTTTATAAAATCACTAGAGGAGCAATAAAGAAGTTTATTTACTGCAATTTTGCTTTCAAATAAACTTTACCCCTTAAATAATAATTATTTTAAGGCTAGATTTGGGACCATTTTTGAAAGTGACTTAGTCCACTTTCATAATTAAGGGCACAAGTGAAAAATATTATGTATTTAAAGTGTTAAATGTTTTTTTTTTTGTGTGTGAACATTGTTAAATGTTGTGTTCCATTGGCTATTTTGTTGTTTTTCATTATTTGTTTTCAGAAACATTCAGGCTTGCCATGTGAATTAGCGCTGATTAAATTGCGTTTGTGTGAATCTTGAAAAAAATTCGGGCTTTATACTTTATTTGTAAAATTTAAAAATTCGTAGGTATTCCATTTCAAGACAGACTTTGTATTTTTTGTTCAATATTCACACAACAACAATTAAATCAGCACTGATTCCCATGGCAAGCCTGAGTGGTTCTGAAAACAAATAATGAAAAACAAAATAAAAAAGCCAATGGAAACAACATTTTCCAATGTTGACACACACAAAAAAAAACATTTTAACACTTTGAATAATATTTTTCACTAGCACAACACTTATCATTCAGTTTTATTATTTAATTGTTATTATCTAAAACTAACTTTCCACAAAACGAAAAACCACCGACATTTTTTTTTTATTTTGTGCGATAAATAATGCCCTCTCCCTTCCAAAAAATTTAAACTACTACAGGTACAGGCTAAATGAAAGAAAAAAGAAGTGTGATGTGTGAACAGTGTTGCCATGAAAATCTTTTGAAAAATCTGCAGAAACGACGAAAAAAAATCTGCAATGCAGATTTTTTAAAATTTGCTATACACATACATACTCAATTTGAAAAGAGTTTGCGAACATGTGTCAGCAAAATTAATTGCGGGAGTATTTTTTCTCGCTCAAATCGTTAAATTTTCTTAATAATTGTATTGTTAAGCTTTTTCCTCTATAAAATAAAAATCGTACTGAATTTTTGTTACAATTTGCATTTGAGAAAATGAAATCTAGATTTCAAGGAGGAAAATTATAGAACGTTATGAACAAACTCCAGCTGATTCGAAAACTAAAGTTATATATAATAGGAAAAATTGATAGTTTTGGCAAAGTAAATGGTGTCTTAATTTGTCCTTGGCCTTAATTAATTTCCATTTTACAAGATTTTTTAATGAAATCCATTTCAGTTTTTGAAACGTCAAGTTTTAGTTGCAGATTAAATCTGTACTGCAGATTTATGGTTCTTAAAAGTCTGGGAATGGGTTGAAAATCTGCACTAATGGCAACACTGTGTGTGAATGACAAATTTGAGTGAAGTTGGTGGAGGTTGAATGATTGAATGATGGAATTTAAACGAATGGAACATGAAACAGGTTGAATTGAATCCCAAAATGCAAGGTGCAAACACAATGCCCTTGAGGCGATTACACTTTGCATTTTCTTTTTCGATACTTTTTTTACGTAGTTGAGCTTAGTTTAAACGTAGTTCAACAAATATATAAATCAGGTTTGAAATATATCAAAAAGTAGGAATATTATATATTCCTGTGTATTTTGTCTTCAAAAAGTGTAGTTAATCGAAAGAAAACAACAACAAATACAATAAAAAATAAAGAAACTATTTTGGTATAATTGTGTTCAAAATTGTTGCAAATAAAAACAAAAAAAAGAAATTGGCACTCGAATTTCTAAGGCTGGGTCGGCTTGTACATACAAATGCACCAAGCACATACATAAATCTTGAAAAACTCACTTTTCTCACTTTTCTTCGGAGATTTCTGAGACGAACATTTTTTGGATTCATTTCTCAGTTTTCTTTCCCTTTCTTTAAATTGTTTCCTTTTTGTTTTGACGTTTGTTTTTAGGTGGTGTGCAGTTATAAAAGTGTTAAAAACATGAAAAAATTGAAGAAAATGTTATTATTTTGCGCATGATTCACGAAATACTTTATTTTGAAATAATTTTTATCACAAATGAGTGTTTAAACAAACTTTGCATTTTTGTGAAGTTTGAGTTGAAGTGTTGGATTAGAAAAATATTGGATTCATTCTAGAAACTTGTCTCACAAAATTATTTTGTTTCAAAATGACATTTAGCCCTCAGAGATTTTTTCTTGGTGGGACGCGCCTATTCTATAAATATTTATACAATTTACAAACTTCCACCAACACCAAGTGTGAATTATATTTTTATGTTTACATTCACTAACAATTTTTTTTCATCATCATCAATAAATAGTCAAAAATATTGAGTTTCCCTAATACACACTCATAAGTTATAACTACATTGGCTCAAAAAGTGAAAAAGTACAAAAGTGAAAATTTTCAAATGCAATTTTGTATAGTTTTTCCGACTCGAAAATTAAAACAAATGATGCAGAAAGCTTTTTTTTTGTCTGAAAAACAATTTGCATACTCTTTTTTACAAACAAATTACGCTACCCAGAAAAAAAATCTTTTCACTTTTGTACTTTTTCAAAAAGTGGCCAATGTAGTTAAGGCTATACTGTTGTATTTACTTTCCTAATTTTCTTTCTTTATTTTCAGTTTTTGATTATTATTTTTATCAAAAAAAAAAAAAAACATAAAGGCTTTTTGGAATTTTTTTCATACACCTACCCGTACCGCTACCGCATGTACCCTCCGGTCTCCGGTGTGGCCAAGCCTTAAATCCTTCTGCAAAAAAATTATCCTCTGAACATAAAAACTTAACCGGGTCCCAGAGCAGGGTAACTTTTTAACAGATGCATTTTTTTTATTAACCACAATAGTGTCACAAACTTAGCCTCGGCTAAATATTTAACCCGAATCACACACTGCCTTAAATCGCAGTGTGTAATGAACACTAGAAATTTTTTCAAATGCGTTTACAGCTTAATCATTGAAACATCCAGATGTTCTTATCACGCACCCTTTGTTCCATATTCCATATTAGTCCATGGGGTTTCCAACTTTTGCATCTAGATGGCGCACCTAGCTAGATAATCCCTTTGACAGTTCTTGTCAAAAAGAAAATTTTTAAACCCACCCTCGCAAAAGAAGTATAACTTCAATTACCATTGTGAAATTACCATTGTTAGTTGAGAAAGTTCTAAGATGTACAGTTCGTGTAGGTAATGAGAAAAAAAAAATAACCTCACCCACCATTTTATATTCGTTCTTACTTTTGAAAAATGTTTGGATAGATTATACGAAGCATGTAGCTTTTCTAGCTGTTCATATGGCAAACCAAAAAATCAAAAAATCAAACAAATAAATATTTGTATTTTGTGGTTCTCAAGGTGAAATAAAACAAATCAACTAAAGCTTCTTTACAGAAATTATATATGGTCTACATTCAATTCAGTAAGAATCCATAGTTAAATAAATAACATTTTCTAAATTATAAATTAAAAAGGTCACTGTGGTGTATGCGTACTATTTTTTTTTTTTTGTGAGGTGAATAAAAAATAATGCTTATATAATTTTTAAACTAAGGGTAGGATAGCTAAAACAAAAAAATGGACTATCCTAGACTAACGTTGGACAAACGATCCACAGTGCAAAACCAACAATTTTTGCACTGAATAAAAAAAAAAATATTGTTTTGTGGTTTTTGAGGTGAAAAAAAATTATTTCCGTGGTGAGCCAACGAAAAAAAAAAAAAAATCTTGGGCTATCCTGGGTTAGCCTTTGTCAATCGAACAAGGCAGGTTTTGAAAAAAAGTTGCCATATGGGGGTGCCAATTTCACATAGCCGCACAGTCTGGTCGGAAAGATTCTTATTAAGGCTTAGGCAACTGAAGACGGAATCACTTTCTTCATCGGAGTAGGGACAGGAAGTTGAAATTTGGCATGATATCATCGTTGGTTTGTACATAACATAGGTACCGAAGTTTCAGAACCTTATCATAAAACATGATCTCTTCAACATTCGCGTTAATCCTGATGCAATTATAATATCCAAATATTGACAAAAAAAAAAAACTATAGACACTTCCGCCATTTTTTTTTGTCCCTTAAAAATGCAGTTTTGTTTTACAATATAAAAAAAATTATTAGGAAACGGACCGTCGCCGTTTACAAATTTCAAATGACTCAATTAAAAAAAAAAAAAAAAATAGCTTACAAAGAAAGGTTTTGAAATCTAGATACGAAATTATGAACAATGTTGTTAAATTGCTTTTCGTACGAGTCTCTATAGTGAAGTCTTCATTCCAGGGAAAATTCCATTTATTCAGAACTTTATTATTCCCGGTAAATTAAAATTCAATAAAAAAACGCAAAGCGGAAAAATTTACCGGGAATAATAAAATTCTGAAAAAAAATGGAATTTTCCCTGGAATGAAGACTTCACTATAGAGACATTATTCATAATTTCGTATCTAGATTTCAAAACCTTTCTTTAGATTTTAGTCTTAAACGGTCTTTTTCATGGAGGAAGATGAGGTATGAATTCATCACCTCTCTCTTTGCATAAATCTCAAAATGCACAACAGGGAGTATAAGTCCTTACATTCTTCAAATATATACCTAAGCAAAAAATTGTTTTCAAAACTAAACGTTGCAGCATTCTGAATGACACAAAATATTAATAATTATAAGGACTTTACACTAAAAATTTCATGCTAAAAGGGTTTTTCTTCAATATATAGATGGTATGGTAATGGTTTTGGTGTTAAAATGGTATATGAATTATTATGATTCCCCATAAATACACATAGAAGTTATTAGAAGAAGGGTTGAAAAAAAACTACTACTAGACTAGACAGAAGCAGAAGGTAGTCACCCTTTGGTAAAGATAAAAACGTTTTTTGCATTTAACATGATAAACAACGCTGCCGCCGTTCGTCGCGTCCTCTTCGTTCATTGTCTATATTCTTGTCAATGTGATGCTAATGCCTGAGTCTTAAGTGATTTTGCAAATTAAAAAAAAAGAAAAATCCAAATTTTTGCTTATACAGAATTCTAAATTCCCTCTTTTACTCAAACCATCATTTGAACTGCAAAACACAAGGGTTCTTCACGTATATAGAGTGCGTGAATGATAAATGAGTTTTCAAAGAGTCTTGAATATATAGAGATTACAACTGTTAATATCCTCTCGAAAATTAGATAATAATCATCATCATCTCAATTCAAAGGAAATTGTATAAATATGAATTTCAAATGAATTTTCTAGAAATCTATAAGGATTCTCCGAGTATAAGGAGCAGAGTTAGCTTTATGATTAAATGATGAACGCAATTTTAACCCAAACTCCATCCATGAATTCGAGAGAATTACCTATATCAAACCAACCCGGACTCTTGCTCTGGAGTCATGATTTCATCCCTATACAACAAAACACATAATTCGCGATGCAATTCATCAATGTCAGTATGGGAAATCAATCAAATCGGTTCTCGCCTAAAGGCGGTTTTCTGTAGTGGTGGCTTGCTGGCCAAGCTCAATTTAGCTATTAGCTCTTACAATAGCGCATATTAACATGCCTATACCTACCTATCAACTTTTATACAAAAGTCAGTGTAGGTATATACCAAAATGAATCTGAAAGGATGCGCCTATGTGAAACTCTACTTGTGCCCTGTCGTAGAGTATCACGGATATTCGATTTGATGTGCTTCGGAGTAAACGGATGGATTTCGCTATCACCATCACCGCTCGCATACGACCAACGAACGTCCCGTGTCCGTCGCCTCTCATTTACGGGAATCTATTTTCAAGAGTTTGAGTCGAAAGCTGAGTTGAGAGATGAGACGAGCAGTCAAGAGATTATGGTCTGGTTTGGATGTGCGATGACCACGACAGCCCAACTCTCAAAGGGGATATCCATCGAGACCACAGGCAGTGAGGCGCCATTTTCCCATGGATAAGGAATATATGCCTTGTCGATACAAGGTGTTATAGATGCGATATTATACTTAGACATGTTTTTTTTTTGTATTCTATTCCAGGTCATAGTTGTCTATAGCTATCCCCATAAAAACTGGAAACGTTTTAAATGTGAGTGGGTATAAAATCGGGGGAAATAATAATATCAAAGAGAGAGGATATCAAAAAATCCTCCATCAAAGCTATTATTATTATTACTCTGCGTTCTGGTTTGAAGGAAAGGTGTAATTTAATTTTTTGATTTATCGCTGTTATTAAGACGACGAGTATGAAAATATAATTGGGGCTATGTCTAATCGCGTGTTTCTATAGGTAGTAGAGTTTTTTTAGTGAATATATAAAATTTTGTATGAATGAGTATTATACAACATTTCCTGATAATTTTCTAGAATAATAATTTCTTGTCGATAGAGAAATTTACATGTTTAAAAGAGTTCTTTTTGATTGTATGCATTCCTTTTGTTGGTATTATATATGTACCTAAGGGAAATGTTTGGAGGTCAATTAGGCATCTGGTTTTATTCACACGAAACTCCCAAGCGGAATTGTATTTTTACTTGCGATATAGGTACTATATATCAAGTTATGCATTCGTACAAAAAAAAAAAGTTGAGATAACATTTTTCCATGACATTACGATGGTAGACAATGCCAAAAAAGTGGGTCCCGGAAGTCCGTCTGTCTGTCTGTCTGTCTGTCTGTCTGTCTGTCTGTCTGTATAAGGAGCTACGGCAAAAACGGATGGACCGATTAATGTCAAACTTGGTATGTAGCGTTATTTGGCGACTCTCCAGAGGGGTTTTTGGAATTAATTTTTTTGGACCAAAAATAACTGTACTTGTCATATACCGATTTTAGTAAAATTGAAATATCTCGAAAACGGCTCCAACGATTTTGTTTAAAAAATTCAAATGTTAGTTTAAAGCTAAGGTCTATCTTTCAATGAAAAAAATTTTTTTTGAGAATCATTATTAACGGTACCTGCCATAGAACCGTTTTTTTCAAATCCGATTATCTCCGAAACCTCTTATTCGATTTCAACGAAACTTTTTGTTAAGAAGCATTTATATAATTTAAATATAAGCCAAAAATAAAATTTTGAAAAAAATAATTTTTGGATTTTTAAAAAAATTTTGAAAATTTTTTTTTGAAAAATCAAATTTTCGAAAACGGGACATTGAATTTTTTTGAAATTTTGTATTAAGATGTTGATCAGTGATTTCTACAAAATGGCATACCAGTTTTATTTTAAAACTTTTTTTCCAAAAAATTATTTATAAAAAATTAGTTTTTTAAAAAACGGCTCTAACGATTTTGAAAATTTTTTTTCTAAAAATGCATCTTAATATATCAATCAAAACTGCATACTTGTTTTGGGGGGCAATTTGATTTCAGATTTTATATTATTTTTTTTAAAAACCAATTTAATTTTTTTTTTTATTTTTTTTTTCTGTACCCATATAGAAGGTACCTACATTTTCTAAATTTCTATATCAAAAGTCTTAAAAATTTAAGCAACTTGAACTCTAAGAGCAAGTTCGTGCGACCCAGTCGTGCATTTTATTTTTATTGGAATTGAACAAGAAAATACCGGCTTACTATAGGTAAAAACCAGGGGCGTACACTCCCTTGGGGCAAGCGGGGCGGCACCCCGGGGCCCCGACCGACCGCAGGGCCCCCACTGGAGACAATGCAGAGAAGGAAACTGTAAGAATAATAAATTAAAAAAAAAGTTTTTTTAAATTAAATTACATTTGTGGATGGATTAATAAATATTACTTTAGGAGCCCCAAAAAATATGACTTCGGGGTCGAAAAATAGTATATGAAGGGTCGAAAAAAATAATTTTTCAGGAACCCCGTTAGTTGAGAGGCAATCAAATATTAATTTGGGGGCCCCAAGATCTATTACTAAGGAGCCCAAAAATATTCATCAAATTTTCTGATGGCATGAAAAATATTATTTAAGGATCCTCAAAAGCTATTACTTCAGCGGTTCAAAACAATCAAATGGAAAATTAAATATCAATTCAAGGGCCCCAACATAAATACATCAGGGCCCAAATATTACTTCACTCCGAATATTACTTCAGAACAGAGGCCCCAATACCTATTAATTCTTGGCTACAAAAAAATTATATTATATTTTAGGGGCCTCTAAGCACTTAAATATGAGGCCCCGAAAATAATTTTTAAGGGCCGCAAAAGAAATAAACTATGTTTGATGATGGAAAATCAAATGTGCACATATTACTTCAGAACAGAACCCCAAGAACTATCAATTCTAAGCTAAAAAAAATTGTATTTTAGGGGTCTGTAAATATTTAATTTTGGGGGAACCCTAGTACAAGTATTTACTACTTTTATGATAGAAATTTTAAGTAAATATATATTAAAACATAAAATGTATGGCGTATACGTACTTTTTTTTGTATCTACACTGAGGGAAAAAATAAATTGAAGTTAAAACGTCGTTGTTTCAAAGTTGAACTACTTTGATTTATGTATGTGATTTTAAGATACGAAACCATCAAAAATTAACCTATTTTCCACGTTGATTTTAAAATGTCCATCTTCAACGCAAAATCATTCTGAATAATAGTTAAATCAATGTGGTTTTCATTGATTTCACGTTGTTTTATGGTGGCTTTTCCCTCAGTGTAAGGAGCCCCCAAATATCAAATGGGGCTCCAAAATTTAGTCTTGCCCCGGGACCCCGGCGACTCAACGTACGCCACTGGTAAAAACACAATAAGGTGTCTATTATGTTCAGTCTAAGTCGTCAATATTGGTTTTTGGTTGGTATTGATCACATTTTTTTTAAAGTGAAATCTTCTTTAGTATCGTAGTGATTTGAAACAAGATGAAACGAAAACGCGACACGAACATTCAACTTGTTATAACTTTTTTGTTTTAATAGATAGATGAAATTTGTACTGTAGATAGGTAATTAAATAAACTATAAATGTACAAAATGTCAATTAATTTCATATTCAAAATTCTGAGATAACGGTTAAAGATGTTCTTTTCTTACACACGTTATATCTTTTGAACTAGTGTACATACAAATTTGATTTAACTTTAATGCTGATGACATAACCTTTTATTTGATATATCCCACATAACGGTACGTGCTCTACAAGTTACACAATCTTAAATTGAAAAAATTGAAAAGTACCTCAAAACACCTGTGGAGATCTGTTGCCGATGACCAGCCACCAGTGTAGGAAGTACCGTAATCTCAGTCTGGAAATTCGACATGGTTGATTTTAAAAAATTGTAACTTCTCTTGAAGGCATCTTTGAAATGAGATTGATACGTCACATGAAATGTGAAACAATAAGCTTTCACATGGTATACAATTTTGTATAGGTTGTGAAATTTCATCGAGTTTAAAAAATTCTAGCTCTTTTTGTAGATATAGACCTGATCGACATATATATTTTGAGCTTGGACCATAATCTTTCAGATGGTATAGGTACAATTTTTTATAGGTTGTTAAAAAAAAATGGATTTAATAGCGTGAGAAGATAAAATTACGTGTTTTTTCGCTTTTTTTTGACGAAAATGATTGTTTTCAATAAATTATTTTTATACTTTTTGTGCATTATAAAAATTTAAATATGGCTTTATTCATCAAAAAATTTTATAAGTTTTTTAATGGTGTAATTTTTTAAAGTGAAAACTTCTTTATTATCGTAGTGATTTGAAACAAGATGAAACGTAAAAGCGACAGGAAAAATCAATTGATTATAACTTTTCTGTTTTACCTAATAGATAGATGAATGAAATTTATACTATATGTACTATATGTAATTAAATAAAATATAATTGTGCAAAATTTCAATTGATTTAATATTCAAAATCCTGAGATAACGATGAAAAGATGCTCTTTTTCTAAACACGTTAGGTATATCTTTTGATCGAGAGCACATAAAAATTTAACTTTAATACGCATGCTGATAATATTACCTTTCATTTGATATGTCACACATAACAGAACGTGCTCTTCAAGTTACACAATCTTAAATTATTAAAGGTTGTTGGAATAAAAAAAGGTAGTTTTTTTTCGATTTTCTTTGCAAGAAAAATGATTTTTTAAGGTTTCACTTCTAACTTGTGAATTGCACACATGATTCTTTTTCTTAAATATGGAATGTGCTTTTACGTACCAAAAGTAGATAGGTACTCCTTACAGAGACTTTCAAATTTTAAGAACTATGATAAAGCTTATAAAGAGGTTGTTGATTAAACAATCTTAGGCTCTGAGATGTAAAAACTTACTAACTAACTATATCGCCTTTATTTTCATAATTATTCTACTAATAACGTTACAAAATATCAGTAGACATTTGAAAAAATTCTTTGAACTTTCAAAAGTTCTCAACTTCACAAAAACAAAAAAAAAACTTTTAACCTGCAATAATTTATGAGTTTTTCGTTTCTCAACAAAATTTTTTGCTCATTTAGTTATGTGTCCAGACATTGAAATAAAAAAATTAAAAACATGATAAACCACAGAAAATATGTCTAAAACACGATAAACTCCTTCCACTGACTGGTTTGAAAAATCTAAAAACGTAGACCGCAACAACATATTTCAAATAAAATTGCTTTTTAAAATATCTGAACAATATTAAGCTACATTTATCAAATTTCAGCCATACTTTTTATTCTATTGTACCTAAAATCCGTTCTAAAAAAAAAATAACACCTCTTTCTGAGCCACTATAAGATTTCATCGACAAGTGGAGGGTAAGAAATCATTTTTTTGAAATTAAAAGTCCAAATCATAGTTTCACCAGGCAAAAAAAAAAAAAAAAAAAGTCCTCCACAAAGCAACTTTCTATAGAGCTATATAGAAACGTTGATAAGTTCTCAAACCCAATCCATATCCTCAAGTCTATTTGGCATGCCAGGCGCTACTTGTTTTTACCAAAAACTAACATTTTCATACCCCAGTCGCCGCCGCCCGTTCTATAGATATCTATATAACACGAAGGACTTTTTGCTGTATGTGTAGGTTTCTGATATCAGTAGCGCATACTAATGCTTCTCTATACACATCACAGAGACAGAGAGAGAGTTGGGCTAAAGAAAACCCGTTTCGCCCCCATGAACAAAGTTACAATATTTTTCAATTAGAACTTATTCTGATGAAAGTAATTCGATTATTTCACTCGGACGACGTCGACGACGACTACGACGATGTCGAGGATGTCGACAATGGAACGAAAAATGGCTATGGTTTGAATTGACTATGTTGCCGACAAGGATGACGATGCCTTTGCCTACAATAACAATTTCAACGAGATTAATGGGCAAAAGGATTCTGATAGCATAGGCCAGAAGTTGTTGTATATATTTATATATAGGTACCAGTTTGTGAATGTGCGGCAAAAATCATAATGGTTCCATAGTGTTTGACTTTTGTGATGTTATAGTTGAATGGGAAGGGCAGACCACTGATTCACCCAAGTGCAACATCAACGCATATAATCAAAAGATCACAGCCCAACAAGAAGATATAAGTTTTTTTTTCTGGTGGTCTGTTGATGTTGATAGACCTACTACTTAGTTATAATTCACAACCATAATATTTAAAAGAAGCTAGTAATCAAAGCTATCAACCGGTTGAAGAAATTCATAGAATTCTCAAAGAAAACTAAATTTTCTTTTGCATTTCATTTTGATGAACATAGTTTTTGCAAAAATCGGAAATTTCTTTCAAAGTTCTAAGAAATCGAACCTTTCAAAGTTCTTTTTCAGATAACTTAAAAGATGTTGTTCAGAACTCTTTTATACCCTAGTAAAAATGGAATTTCGCCGCAACACCACTGCACCACGTCCGCACCACTTTTTGACCGTGTTGCACCGCCCCTGCACTACGTCCGCACCATGATCAAACATTTCCAAACCACCGAACCACCACGTCCGCTCCATTTAAAAAATTTCCAAACCACTGCATAACGTTCGCACCATTTCATTTTGAAACAAATATGAAAAAAAATCACTGCACCACGGCCGCACGACGACTGCACCATGTCCGCACCATTTCAATATGTATGCAAAAAATCGGTGCACCACCGCCGCACCACGTCCGCACAATTTCACTTTGAATGAAAAATTGGGCCCACCACCGCCGCACCACGTCTGCACCATGATCAAAAATTCTTTTCTCGTACATAATATACAAATATTTAAGTCGTCCTGAAAGTTATTTTAACTTAAGCAACAAATTGCCAGTTATTCGTACGAACATGACTTGGTGGTCGAGTATTTAAGGCGTTGGACTTCTAATTGAAAGTGCTCTACTTGGGTTCCGAATCTCCTTCTCGTCGGTACTTTTTCTTTATTTTCAAATAATCTAAAATTATATATCATTGTGCACCGAATTTTTAATACAAAATGAAATGGTGGTGCAGTCGTGGTGCGACGGTGGTGCGAACAAATTTTCCGCCAAACGGCGCGGCGGTGGTGCAGCTGTAGCTGTAGTGCGGCGGAGTTCAAGTTTTTTTTTATTTTTTTCTTTAAAAATTTAATTTCTATTTAAACTCGGGTTCTCCGAAGGATATGTCATACCTTTATTAGTGACCGCTTTTTTCTACATAAAAACATAAGAATTCCCTGCCAAAAAGGTGATACATATTTCAATTAGCCTTACAAATGTACTTGACCAACATTTTTTTTTTTCCTACAAAACAAAACATGACTTAATAAAAAGCAATAGAAAAACTAAAAGTTAGGTGCACCCAAAATTATAAAAGAAAAAAACAAATAAATGCCGCCACTTGCTGACAGGACTGGAAGCCAGGTTTATTTTTTATTTATAACCTGCTAAAATCCACATGTACCTACTATCGTATAAAAATTATACCTTAAACCTCACCGCACTGCCAATCAAATGACGAAAACTATATCAAAATGCCGCTTTTATCCTGTTTCAGGCCTTAGAGTAGGTAGGTATATAGAGAGTATGCCATAATGCCCTCCTCCTACTCTTGACATCAGTTTTTTTTCTTTTTTTTTTGATGAAGGTACTTCAATGTCGTCTACCTTCATACTCACGTCACTGACTCACCAGGTTATCTGGTGATGCAGAGCGCAAAAAAAAAATCTTCTAGAAAAAAAAATTCTCAATCTTACCGCCATGTTCATGTATTTATCTGATGTAGCCCAAAAAAGGGAGATTCTTTTTTTATTTGGTTTGAAGACTGCCCTGAGTGAGGATGGATGTGAAATCTTTGGTGCACATCACACAAAAATTGAGACATGTTCTACTCGGCACCGTGACAGGACTTGTGTAATAATAACTCGATGACTCGATGCTACCTGCTGGCTAATGCTGATGTAATTCTATAAAATACGAGTGCACATAGAAGTCAAGCCATGTTCCATGTGGATACATGTCCTGTGGCCCTGGAACAGTGACTACTCTTGTTTCGCATATACCTACAACAACAAGAAAACATAATAAGAAGAGTGGAAAAGATTAAATATAGATATTTCATATTTCGAAATCAAATCGTCGTCGTCGTAATAGTAGAGAGATGATAAAAAGATACATTATCTCGACTTGAAATGAGACAAGTGAATCGGACATATGAGAGATCATGTCCCCATCAACTGGAGAGCATGATGTACACATGGATGATGATGATGACGGCAAACTTGATGGTTTATGAATAATGCGCATTTATGTGGAATGCTTTTGTATATGAGGCTACTTCTGCTACTGCATCATGATGGTTTTAGATGCTGAGATATCACAAAAGTACTCGCATAAGTCGAGTTATAGTGTGTGCGTTGGGTTTTTGTTTTATTTTGTATAAATTTACTATCGGTTGATTGGTGTTGTGCTCTGAATATTGCGTATAGTTGATTTTTAATTGCATTTTTATGAGGCAATATTTTTATACTTTGATTTTATAATAGTTTTACTAGGCGGCAGAAAAAAAAGAAGTTTGCTAGGTTCTTAGCTTTTCAAAATGAATACCTATATATCTTTCCCGAAGTAGTGAAAAAGGCCTTACGAAGAGAATCTCTTGCCACGACAAAAAGATTTTTCTTCAGATTCGACAGGAAATTAACTTAACTATCAAAATCTGCAGTTTCAGGTGACTTGCTCTCGTTAACGCTTAAATCCCTAGTTCTTCAATCAATCTATTGAAGCGCATTGTTGTAACTTGATTTAAGAATAGGTACCTTCTCTACGAACAATGTCCTTTAAGACACTGATATCGAAAAAAATCACAGTCCTTCTGCTAGAACCATAGGAACGTAAGCATGTTTTTTTTATACATATTTCAGTTAAGGCTGTAATTCACATAAGATTTCTGAGCTTGATCATTAGGTGTTTCATCATTCACTATCCTATTTCGCTATAAATTAGTCAATGAAAGATCGATCGCTAACCGTTTGATGTGGACAGTTTCTCTTAAAAGCTATCAAGGTAAGAGTTTTGTAACATTTTATTCCTCAAATCTTCAAAAAAAGTCGACGCACATAGGAGTATTTGAAGTAAAAACCTGGTCACAAGTCGATTTTCTGAAAATCAAAATTGACACCAAAAAGTTTGGCAAAGTGGGTGCAAAATAAACATGTGTCAATATTTTGTTTTTCGATGGTGTCTTGTTAAAAAATGAGTTCAAAGTTAACTGTTACATCTACCTCATTTTTATTTGAATGCGAAGTATTTTGGTAAGTGTTATTCTATATGCGATATCGAAGTGTTGTGATAGAAATCTAAAAAAATTTAAATGGAGAATTCTTTTTCAGTTATTTATTAACGATATTAATAAAGTTTTGAAAATGTTAGATGGTTTTTTCTAGTATCTAAAAACTTGATATTTTTGGTAAGTTATTATTTGAACTTTAATAGTTTTGTTTTAGTATACCCCGTTATTCTGCGATGAATTGAAACTTATGAGTTAGTTTATATATTCTTTAGCACAATGCAACAAAAATTGGGTGCTCTTAGGTGCTCTTTAGAGAATCGAGGGTCAATTAGTTTTTCACTTTCTGATAGAAAATACTCCTTACTTTATGCAACGTTTTTTATTTTTAAATTAAATTTACTGATGTTATTAGTGTATTTTATTTTGGGTGATCTTAATTAAGGTTGGGGAAGAGAGAAAAGAAACTGAGAACTGCGTATTAGGGATGAGGAAATAAATTTGAGAAAAATAATGTCGACAGGCGGAGTTCAGGCCATTAATCAATTTTTTAAGTTTTTGGTAAAAAAATAAAAATAACAAAATCTAGGTTTATATTGTATTTTCTTGTAGGAATAAAATAATTATGGCCAGATTTTTGATGACAATACTCCTATGTGCGACGTAAGCATTTCCGGTTAACATTGCGTTTTCGCAACGTCATGTTTGAACACTTCTGGAACCTAACTGATTATAATTTAAAATAAACTAAAAATAGATTTTGAAAGATAGTTCAACTATCTATAATCGACCTGTTTTTGGATTTTTTGTGAAAAAAAAGTTTCGTGCTTTTTTAGGACTTTCAAAATTCGAGCTCCTGAAAAATTTGAGGTAGAATTTTTGAACGCATTTTGTCATTTTGTTTTCAACAATTTTTCAATACTTAGTGTATTTATATCTAGTTTATTTCTTCATGAAAATATTCAAATAAAACTGATTTATATTCTATGTAAGAAATTTTTTTTTAATAAAATTGATAAGGTCCATTTTCGGTGAGCATTGCGAAAACGCAACATGAATTTTCCGGAAAACCAGAAGCTTTTCCAAACATTTTTTTCACATTTCTTCTAATTAGGTAGATCAAAAACAATAAGTGTGTAAAATTTCAAGTTTCTAAGTCAACTGTAACTGGTAGCCAACGGAAATGGGTTAAAAAACTTTTTTGACCACTTTATAACCAATGACCATCAAAAATGTTATTTCTCAACATAACTTTCAAATTCACTTTCAAGCTTCTATGATTTTTTTTAATATTAATTTTATTTATTATGTTGCTCATTCATATGCATCTACAGTTTCTATGCCTTAGGGTCAGTGTTGCATAGTTATTTAACATATAAAAACAAAACAAAAAATAAGGAAATACTTAAGTTACCGACAAAGCGCCATGTGCATAAGAACTCATACAAAGCAGCTGAACCAAAAACAAAAAAACATACAGAAAGGTAAATTATGAAAAAAAAAGAAAATTATAATTGAGAGACAAAAAAAGGAAGAAGAAAAAGAGGGGAAGAATAGGTACCTATAATAATAATTTCCTGATTCTCTTCAATTTCATGCCATAAATCAATCCGTGCGCGTTTCGATAGCTATAAGCTATGCACTTAGCACAGAATAATAATTTCCTAGAAACACCGGCGGAAGGTATCTTATGTCTGGATATTATGTATATACGCGAGTGTATATATGTTTCTGTGTATTTGGATACCAACATGTCTTCCCAAGGAACTTGTTGTCTGGCATAAAGCAAGACCATGTTTATCTATGTGTGTTGTTGATATGAAATAGAGGTACCCTTGACATTTTGTCAAAAGGCCAAAAATAAAATTTTTAAGAACATTTTTGAACATTTCTCATGTCACTTGAAAAATCCAATTCAAAACAACAACTTACCTATACTCTCGCTGTCATACGTAGGTACTAGTACATCCTCAACAGAAAACAGGATCAAAGTCAAAACTGTGTTATGTGATAAATTAATTAGAACAACCCCAAAGGAGACATAATTACTGTGCTTGTTTATTTATTTTGACTTTTTGAAAATCATAATAAATTTGGAGTATGTTTTTTTTTGGTTATGTGGTGACATAAGAAGAGCGGGATGAATGTGTTTCTGTCTGGAAGATGAGAGGCTTCTAAAATTAAGTGTGAGTCAAGGTCTTACTGAGAAATTTTAGTATGTGATGGTGTTAGCTGTTAGGTTATATTTTATATAGTATTGATTCTTTATTTAAGTCGATACCTAAATCAGGGCTATCATCTTTTGGCAACTTCTGATATAAATCTGACCAGAAAAAAAAAAACAACAACCAAAAACTATGAAAATTGTTTACAAAATTTAGAATTCTAAATACTCCCTTAGCTACATAAACAATTCTAACGAATTTTGTAGTTTTTGAATTTTTACCCATACATTATTTTTTAAGTTTGTGTTTCAAAAGAAAATTTCAATCTCAAAATAGTAGTATAAAAATAGTATTGTATGTGAATAAGAATTCAAACTAAATTTCGGTATCATAAAATTCGTTTGAAAATTCTGAAAAGTCAATACCTATTTAAAAAAAAATCAGTAACCAAAGAGTTCCAAAATTTCGAAAATCTGGAATACCTGCTGAAAATTAAATGTCCTTAATACCTATTAGGTACCTACCTAAGTACATATAGGTAGGTATGTATATTTTTTTGAAATTAAGATTTCGAAAAAAAATGTTTGAGTCTGTAGGGTTGGGATCAGTATTCCTAAAATTAAAAAAAAATAGTATAGGTATTTGCAAAGACCAAAACAATCCATAATCTTAAATAATTTCCTAAAAATAATAAAAGTTGAATTTGAATTTCAAATAATTTTTTAGAATACCAAAAACTCAAAACCTGGAAAACACTTTATTTTGAAAAACAAAGAATTTAAGAAATTTTAAATAGGTATTGTTATGAGATCTGATAACCAAAACTCTGAAGAATTTTAAATGTTTGAAAAATTAAATCCCCAAAAAATTAATTTCCTCCAAATCAATTTTGAAAACTGAATTCTCAAAATGTTATTACAAAAGTTTTGAACGCGGAATAGGTAGTCTCCATACAAGATATCCTTAAAACTGAAAAGAAAACGAAACACGTAAAAAAGTTGGAAAAAAATTCAGAATCGAAGTCCCAAAATATTAGATATGAAAATTAAGAGTTCAGTAAAGTCTTCATTTATTAAAAATTTTCAAATTTTTACTAAACTATTTTTGGTAATGGTCCAAATTCTGAGTGTCAAAGTAATAAGAACCCGAAATTTTGAAATACTGAATTCTGAAAACCTTTTATAATAAAAATAGCTTTGACTATCATCCATTCATTTAAAAAATTACAGCAGAAACAAAAAATTAAATGAATAATTAAAAATTAATTAGATACCTATAGTTTTTTTTATTTATTTTTTCTGTTTTTTTTTTCTCTCAAAAACGTCATTTGCCGTTAAAGCGACAATTTTTCTTTGAAACTAAGATTTCGATAAAATATTTCAACCAAGTTAATTTTTTCAAGAAATCGATTTAGGTAGTTAAAATAATTTTATTTTAACTTTAGAAACTTCGTACGCAGAAGCCTAGTAAATATGAGATTTTAAAACCAGATTTTCCACGATTTTTTTTATTGTCAGATAGATTTCGGCATTCCGTGTGACTAAAGGTATTTTACTTCTTCGACTTCTGATAAATTTATTTTTCAAAAATCAATATGGAATTTCATTTGAAGGACCTTTCATAATAAGTGTTTAATGTTCCCTTAAAACCCTTTCTTCAAAACAAGCTTTTACAGTGTAACAAGAGTTTCGTGACTATCACAAACAAAAACAATAGGTAACCATTAACTGGTGACCAGGTTATAATAGCAAGCAGGTAAGTAATATTTCCATCTACCTTATTAGTTATGCGATCTAATTAATATTGTGAAAACATGTGTTTGTGCGGATATAAACAATAAACAGCAAAACAAATATGCGCTTTATGGAAATGTTATAACCACCTTCACTATAATACTCTAGCCATCAACTACATCAATCGTTAAGGGATTAGCGTGTTTTCAGTCTTTTTTTTTTTATATTATGTTGGTGGTTAATTTTCATTTTATTGTTTTCCACTACTTTTATTTTTTTTTTAGATAATTATCATTTTTGCATTTTTATATTTTTTTGTTTGCTTTTTTTTATATTTTTTACAATCAAGATTTGAATAAAAAGGATACTATCAGTCAGTGGGAGAAAAAAAGGTATAACATAAAACAATTTGCTCACGCGGTAGTAAAATATTTTAACACCAAAAACATACACCCTTGATACCTCGCTCCAATTGTACTGTTTTCAGTAGGTTTTACATGAATTTGATTTATGAAGTCATGAAAAGCTACTTGTTTCCAAAATAGATTTATGTTTTGATTTGGGTTAGTTAAGTGTTTAAAATTTAAGCTGTGGCTTAGGAAAATGTATTTTATATTTTTTTTTCAAAGAGACATAAAAATCAATGATGTCATCAACAGAAGAATACTACGTTTTAGTTTGGATTTGAGTTTAACTGAAAAAAAAAAAACACAAAGGACTCAATGAAGTGATAATGAACAAAAGAATAAAGGATTTTTCTCATATTATTTTTTGTATTCAATGGAGACTACAAATAAAAATTTAAAAAGTCAAACAAAGAGAGCTTTTATAAAGGGTAACTTCGGGAAGGTAAAAGTTAAGGCTCCGTCTGGCTTCCACCTTTTTGTTGTACTTTCCTGATACTTATACTAGATAGGTAGGTACATATTTATGTGTTAAAATATGTATCCCGGAATACCATCAATATTGTCTCCCTTTGTCATAATCTTGCAAAAGCAACAATAGCACAGTAGGTGACTTTTATATCAAAATTTCTAGATGATTTGTAATTTTTTTTGGAAGGTCTTCCTGAAATACAAAAATTCCTCACATTTCGAGCTTCTGTAATAATGGCATTCTCAAAATTAAATCATATCACTCAATAATGATATCTCTCTCTTGTTTAAGTGCGGGTCCAGATTTCAATTTAAAAACCATCAAAAAAACAATCTCAAAATCTGACAATATGTAATTTTTACTACACCATAAAACAAGTCATAAAAAAAAACTATAAACACATCCAAAAAAGGATGCTGATGTGTTAACCGCATATGAAAACATGAGCTTTAATTGGATTACAATCATTTTTATTACCTACCTATGGGATTTTTATGTTTCTGTTTTTTTTTTGTTAAAGCGTGGCACATGACAAATAAAAAACATTGTTATATTATAGTTAAAGACTTACTTCTTTAAAGCTTATAACTACAAAAAAAAAAAAAAATAATGCAACCAACCAAGCTATGAATGACATAAAAAAAATGTAGGTACGTATATATAAACAAAAACCCAACAAACCATGCGAATGAGTCAAGAGAGGAAACCCATGAAAATTATTCAACCGAATAGAACTTTATTTGTTTTGAATTTATTATTTTCAACGGAAAAAGGTGAAAATGCGAGTTATAGAAGTAAATACACTGAGAAAATTTTAATCGTAAATAACCTCAATGGCAGCAATTATTCAAACATTTCTCAGAAAAAAAGTTTAAAAACAGTGAACTCAAAGTGCAACCTTTAAACTTCAAATATGGAATAGTAAATGACTGAGAGGAGCTACAAAATAAATTTTTGGACAAAAAATTTTGTTTTGCAAAGCTACAGTTTCTAAAAAAGAAAAAAGTTTAAAAATTCAACTTTTATTGAAAATTTTACCCAGTTCTATATTAAAGGTTTCGTCTTATTTAAGCGGAATCTTGAAAAGCAAGAAATCATAAGCGAGAATAGGTAGGTAACATTAAATTTCTGCATTTTTGTATCGTTTTTTTTTTAAACAAAACCTTGAATATAGTTATATTGAAAAGTATTTGAGCTACAAAATTGGGATTTCCATTAAAAATTTTATTTACAAATGCTTAAATCACTCGGAAAATAAAAAAAAACGTACATGAGTAATTTTATCAAAATGTCTCCACTAGCCTGAGCAAATTGGAAGTGCACTTTTTAAACTGAAAATTGAAAAAAAAAAATGACAGAGAGGATCTTCAAAAATAATTTTTCCGCAACAAATTTTGGACATCAAAAATATAATAATTTTCTTAATTTCATCCGCTAACTTCAGTCTTATTTTAGCGGAATTTTTAATAACAAAAAAACTATTAAGGTTATAAAAATCAAGTTTGTGGAATTGAAAATCATTTAAAAAGCTACAAATTTGTAGGTCAGCCAAACCTATTGGTTTTAATTATTTCAAATTTTGTCAGCTAACTTCAGACTTATTTTGGCGGAAAATTCAATAACTCAAAAACCATGCGAGCTACGAATTTTTTGGTTTGCTCAGCAAATGGGATTATTTATTTTTATTATTTCGCCACAAAGAGTGGTAGGGGATGAAAATCTTCTTATTATCATAAAAAATAGGAAGATTTTCATCTTAAATTAACTCGATTTCCGCTTAATTTAAGACGGAAGTCATCTTGGTAAGAAACCATGCAGAAATGCATTTAATTTTATGCATTTCCAAGATAATAGGGTTTTATTAAATATTTTTTTCAAACAAACTTTTTTCTGAGTGTATAACGTATATTTGTGGTGTGGTGCACCAACATGATGAGGGGTAACTAACTGGTTAGAAGTTGTAAAAATAAAACAATGCTTACCTACTGTCGGTCTTTTCCTCTGTTTTTTTTTTTTTTTTGTACATTTTTTTTTTATTGTTTAAGTCATTTTTATTATTACAACGATGAGAGTATCATTGTTTTCTTCTTTTGTAAATTCTGTAGTCAACGTTGTCGTCATTGTCGTTGGTAGGTATAGTTATATGTATTATGTGAGGTTATAAAGTAGCCTGTGGCTCAAAAGACTTAGCCCCTTTCTCGTTGTAAGAATCGAGGAAACGGCGCGTAGATCCGTTTATTTTCCTGGTTACCCTTTCTACAAGTTGGTGCGCCATCACCTTCTGGATTCCTTCTTAGCACAAAATAGTAAAAAAAAAAACTACCTACCACAAACCTTACAGAGTTTTTTTTTTTGTTTTTTTTTTTCTTCATGTTAAAATAATTTTTCCTCCCTCACCTTTTAAACAGCATGAATATTATTTAGTTTTTTTTTTTTCTTGTGGTAACATTGTCGCGACGCGCCAAGTAAAAAGCGCAAGTATTCACTGAATATAATATAACATTTCCACCGCGAAGAAGTGTGGCTGTGGCGATGGAGATTTCCTCTCCAAAAAGGGTGAATTTTATATTATTTTCATTTTTTTCTTGCTTCCCTTTTCCTTGTTTGGAAATTGCAAACAACTCACAGCAGCAGCAACGAGGACTATGTTGTGTTGATTATGATGATGCTGTTGACTTATAGTATTTGCAAAAAAGCAGACTTTTGTTGAGCATTATTACGCATCGTTAGCGCTTGTCATGCAAAGAAGTTATATTGTATACAAACTAGAGTGTAAGAGGGTGGTAAAAAATATTTAAACAAATATCATACGTTTGTTGAAGTTAAAGTCAGTCTTAAACATGAGTGCATTTTGTAGGGTCAGGAGCCTTCTTTTTCGGGGGTAAAAACCCCATCGAATACTCAAGTCTTAGGAACTTTGAAAATCTCTGCAATCCGCAGGATAGGACATTCAAATTCATTTTTTTTTTTTGGTTAAATTTTGTTTAAATTCCTTAAAAGGGTATTTTTCCTAAATACAAATTTTTTCACCCTAAAAAAATGTTAAACAAAGGGCAAATATTTTTGTTAAAAAAAATATACCCAAATACAACAAAAAGGGTTTCCTTTCCGCTGAGCCTCCAACTCAACTCTTCTCTAACTCTACCTTCCTACGATTGATATGTTGATATGTCCTGCTGTGCTAAAAGGTATATAAAATGCCGTGGGAGGGTTCGCTGCTTGCTCGCCTTGGCTGAATGACTATGACTTTTGGATGTTCTGCGCTGCTTGGTTCGCAATTCAGTTCGGTATATGGTTGTTTTTTTTTTTTTTTATAACAACATCTACTATATACGGATCTCCCATGGAGTATCCTGTTTGCACATTTATTCATTTATATGTGTCCTGCGGGTTTCCGCCAAAAGGCAGGTATTGTGCCCCCAACCCAGAATCACCATAGCACAGTGACATGTTCACATACACGCGGCAAAAATATTTCAACAAATGAAAAACAAAATTTCCGCTACCAAACTCTCTAGACGGACCAAATACATATCTGGTGGATGCTGATGACGATGATGACGATGATGATGATGATACTCGATGCTGATGATGCTATACATGCAATTCGAACCTCTATTCTATATAATGGTAGCCATTGTGCGCTTTTGAATTAGGAAGGAATTGAAGGGTACACGCTCGAATGATGACGGCGAGATGCTGTCGCTTTTGCCCTGAAGCAGATATCAAACTGTGCAGCAGCCAGCAACATCATCTGAAAACTTCGGATGCGGGAGTAATTGAAACCCATTTTCTGAATTCAAAAAAGGGTATGAGTTCTTTTTGTTCTGGTGTATATGTATGGTCGACTTCGACAAGGACGATGGCCGAAACGAGGAAGTAAAGTCTACGATGAGGGATGTGTTTTGGCCGTCGTCGTTGTTGGCTGCGATGATGGTGAAAGTTACAATTGAATTCCATTATACCGGGGTTGGGAAAACAACATCATGATGATGGTGGTGATGCTGATACTATGCCGATACGGTAAAGTGAGTAAATGAGAGTATATTTTTGTGCCCAAGGGGATGGATGATTTTCTATTTCAATTTAATAAATTTAACGAGAACGAAGCGATCAAAGATAATGGCCATTTGAACCTGTATTCTACTTTTACCACCGACTGGCCATCACCATGGATGTGTGGTGTGTGCTAGCTTGGTTTTGGCATGGCGGAATTTGATTTGATTTTCAAGTGAATTGTCAAGTGAAGCGGAATAAATCCTGCATTGAAGGGTTTTAGTACAAAAATTTAATGCTTTGAATAGAGGGCAATGAGAGGAAATCAGTTAATGGACGGAAATAAATCGTTTGTATTTTGGGTATTGTAACTAAAATGAGAAGTGAAGGAGCATTTTCGAAATTTATCTTTGCGAATTGAAATTGATATTTTTCTTTACATGGTCTAAGTGCAAAAAATAACTAAATGGATTAGTTTCAAAAATAAAGAAAGAAGAAAACGAAAGACTGATATCAAATTACGTGCATGTATTTGAAGGAAATCATAAAAAAAGTTATTTCTACAGCCTTCGATGCTCTTGATTGAGCTTGGTTGAACTTTGAACCAAATAAATCATACAAAACCAACGGAAGTAGCTCCTATAGGATATTCACGTCTCAACTATTATTTTATTTCTTTTCTATAAAACTTAATAGAATCTATAGCTATGCCTTCGTAATTGGATTGGATTTGGGATACTTAACGTTCGGTTCACATCTACTTGAACAACTTCACTCTACGCTGCTATGATAATCCCAAAAGATCGGAACTACTAACTTACAAACTGTCTTCATAAAACTTTTGAATTTTGCAGTAGGTAGTTATGTAACAGAAGTGCATCAGAAGTGTTACCAAAGAGATAACTACTAGGATTCGTGCCATGATTGGTATCTCCTTTAAAAACATTAACGAAAATTTATTAAAAATGAGTAAAACCATTTTTGAAAAATTTGAGGCAAAAAATTAAGGGTTTTCCGACAGGAAGCTAATTTTTTTTGGTATTTTGCCAACATAAAACACTCAAGACGTTATCAGTGTCAATAAACAATGACACTTTTTACTGTCTTTTTTTGTCGCTATATAAGTGGCCTCTACTAGCTTTAAGAGTCTAATTTTTACAGACAATCATTTTTTTTAACTTGCTCTATAGGGCAATTATTGGTTTCGTGTAGAAAAAAAAATTTGAGGTTTTAATCAAAACCAACATTACGATGATGGAGAAGATCAAAAAAGTGGTTTTCGTCATGCCGTCTGACGGTCTGTGCGTCCATCTGTACATTGAGCTAGGGCCTAAACGGTTGGATGGATTTGATTGAAACTTGGTACAGATGATTTTGACTTTTAAACACATATCTCCCATATAACGTTTTCGAGGTATTGCAATTTTCTCAAAAACCGCTCTAACGATTTTGATTAAATTTAGTATACGTAATAGAATTATTGATTCTAACAAACCTGCATTTTTAGTTTTTCTCAAAAAATGCGGAGAACGGAAATATGGCGTGGCCGTTTTTTAAAAATCGACATATTTCTTAAGTTCATATATTTCATCAAAGCATAAGTCAATTTTATTAAAAATTTACAGACATCATTTTGAAAAATGTAAAAAAAAAAATTTTTAAAACATTTTTGAAAAAAAAAAAAATTAACTTAATTTTTAAACTTTCGATTTTTTTTAAAAATTTTTTTTTTCTCAACACTGTTTCCAATAAATATTTAAGATAAGGATACTGTGAACTACAAGAGCAAGTACGTGCGACCCAGTCGTGCATTTTATCTTCATATCGAGTTCGAACACTGGTATGGGCGCTTTAACAATCGAACTCGGCATCTTTTGGCTCATAATCCATAAGATACAATTCCCACTCAGTTTTAAAAAAAGCCTTATAGAAGCCATTACTTGCACAATTTCAGTTTTTCGGTCGCTACCGACCCCAAAACTATTCGCTCTCCTAAATTAAATTAAATAGTTGGATATAAAGAAAATAATACAAAAGGTGAATTTGATTTGCAAAAGGGGCTGATTTTTATTTTCAAATGATAAATACAGTTCTTAAAAACTATATTTTCAATTTTAAAAGAATTCATTTTGTTTATAAAATATATACCTAATGTAAAAAACCTATATCTTTCCCTTATCTCCAATCAACTTCAAAATTTTATAGGTATATACAGGGTGTCCCACAGTCACCGCCCCAAATGAAAACCATGGATTCCTGTGGTCATTTTAAGTTGAAAAACTTAAGTGGTAATTTTCTCGTTTTCGTCCCGTTTTCGAGTTACCACGGTTTTTATGATTTTTGCTCTCTTGTCCTTTAACTGGCCTTATCTTTGCCAAACTACGTTTGATTTGAAAGATTTTTTTTACAACCAATCAAGAATTTATTACAGTTTAAGTTTGTCTCAAAACTTTTTTTTCTGCGGACAACCGTTTATCCACAATTTTGCATCGAACACAATTTTCTTCGTTTTTTAAGTTGTTTTTTACACTTTCATATCATTTAAGTCAAAAAAACACGTTAATGAGTATTGTTTTTTTGTGCTTTCTATTAAAGCCCAGTTAATTTTCATAAAAAAAATAAGTTTCATTTCATAAAAAAGGCTACTGAAAGTAATTAAAAAAAATAAACAAACTGAGTGAATTAAAAAAAAAAATAGTTTTTAAATAAAAAATTAATTTAAATGAATTAAAAACTTTTTCTGAGCTGTTGTGGTTAAGAAAAGAACAAATAGATACCTAAAGCTTAGAAAGAGTTTAAATTCATTTAAATTAATTTTGTATTTAAAAATTATTTTTTTTTTTAATTCACTCAGTTTGTTTATTTTTTTAAATTACTTTCAGTAGCCTTTTTTATGAAATGAAACTTATTTTTTTTATGAAAATTAACTGGGCTTTAATAGAAAGCACAAAAAAACAATACTCATTAACGTGTTTTTTTGACTTAAATGATATGAAAGTGTAAAAAACAACTTAAAAAACGAAGAAAATTGTGTTCGATGCAAAATTGTGGATAAACGGTTGTCCGCAGAAAAAAAATTTTTGAGACAAACTTAAACTGTAATAAATTTTTGATTGGTTGTAAAAAAAATCTTTCAAATCAAACGTAGTTTGGCAAAGATAAGGCCAGTTAAAGGACAAGAGAGCAAAAATCATAAAAACCGTGGTAACTCGAAAACGGGACGAAAACGAGAAAATTACCACTTAAGTTTTTCGACTTAAAATGACCCCAGGAATCCATGGTTTTCATTTGGGGCGGTGACTGTGGGACACCCTGTATTTAAAATTTTTTATATATCTATACGGATTTCAATTTCAACTTGAATCTCTCCATTGATCTATATGGAGTTAACAAGTCAGCATTTTATCGGGTTAAGTTATCAAATGTGTGCTTTGTGGCTTGTGAAGCTTCAAACTTAATTGCAATCAAAATATTTTCCCCTGACGTATGCATAAATTCAAAATCCACACATTCCTGCCTACCAAACTTCATAACAAAACTATAAAATATATATATCTATATACCAATATTTGTATATGTATGTATATCAATATTTTATATATTTAGGTATAGGTACAAGAGAACAACACAGCTTACCATAACAATGAATCTATTTACAGATTATATAAACCTCTGCTGTATCTGTAAACCCCCTCATTCTGCCTCATTCTCATATAGTGGAGGCATAGCTATATAGACAGCTTAACATATCCGCCGCTTTTCATATGCAGATATAATTTACGATGTGACATGCCAATTCCAATTATTTAATCAATAATATTAATTTTCATATCATATTTTGTCATAACCAATAAAAGCACAGTACGCATTTATATTCCACCAACAACAACAACACACACACCACCCTAGAATCACGCACATATATCTATACAATACAATGCTTTGGGTTTTCATACAAAACCAAACCCACCGACCGACCCCCATTCCCATCCAATATAAATAGCTTTTGTGCTCCTGTCAGTGTTTATGTCCTGTGAGTGTTGTGCATACCGATGCATTGTTCCAATTAAGGACAACTTTGTTTGGCAGGTCTTGTGTGTGAAATGGTGGAGTTTTATTTAACAATCCCCCAACACCACCCTCTTACAATCCACACACAACCTCATAGAGTGCACTTCTCTATCTCTATATAGATACTCTCCTATATGTGTATAAACATAGCAATGTTGCAAAACCAAATTGGCTCGATGTTGCCAATTTGTGTGCATTTCTGCATTGTTCGCAGCTTTAGGTCGATGTCGGCCAGCTTACCAGGCATTACAAATATTACATGTTAATTTTAATTATACGCCCCAAACACCATCGACACTGTATAGTGTAGAAGTGGTGCGAGAGATTAAGCTGGATACACAGAGTGTGTATGGTGGCTTGTTGAAGGGATACTTGCGACAAATTAATTGGTTATAGAGCAACCTGATTTGGTGTTAGTGTAGAAAATGCACTAAAAATCACACTAAAAATGGGTGATTGATTGCAAAGGTAAGTGATTCATATCCTTTGCAATAAAGTTACTGCACATTTTTTTATATTTTATGGTGTGATATGTTGTTATTAGAGAGGATAGAAGTCAACTAGGATAATTGCTGAAGGGGACTTGACACCATCAATCTTAAAGAACTCGATAAAAAAAAGTATAAGGAAGTTCTTGAAATTAAAAAAATAGCAAATCAGTTCAGCTTGACTCATATTAAAATTGGATTGAATATGTGTGTCGTTTTCTTCCTTCTTCACTTCTTTGTATTATAAAAAGAGGGACAAAGCATTAAAAAGAACAGAAAATACGTATATAGACAAGTTCAAAACGTTTTCTTCTTAAATATTTGACTTCAGAAAATGGAGTGATTTATTACCAAAATGGATTTCTTCCCCTCTTATCCATATTCTACTATAGCTGATGGAAAGAACAAAAAAAAAATATAACAAAATAAGTCTATGATTATCCTTCCTCCTTTTGATGGTGCTGCCTCATGGCTCCCTTTTATCCTTCTCAAAATTTCGCGTCAGAGTTTTGTACGCCTTTTGGCGTTTCTCTGGATGACTGCCACTACGCAATTCTAAGAATTTTTCATTATATTGTGTCATGGCATCAACCAGAGCAGAGACAGAGACATCGTTGTAGTAAGAACTGAAATAAAAAAAAAAAAAAATAAAACAACGATGGCAGGAAATTTAATCAAATCGACAATTTTAACAAATTTTTCGCTTGTTGCCATTCTTTTTTTTTTGTGGGGGTTTCTTTTTTCGATGGTGTATATTTGTGTCCCTTTTTTTGTGCAGTTTTATGGTCAGGGATATTGAAATTAGGATGAATATATCTGTACCTATTAAAGGAAGTGTTGTAGAGATTCGAAGGGAACAAATAAAAAATCCAGTGCGATTTTGACAAATTAATTTTCTAATAGCACTTTTAGTCAAAAAAACAGAGACAAAAGGGACATGTCTCAAACATTTGACCAAATATGCTAAATATTTATATTTAAGAACATAATTTTTTCAAGGTTATCATGTTGAAAGGTTCTTGAGTCAAATTATAAAATGCAGACTGAGTCGAACGTACTTGTTCTTATAATAAAAGTAGCTTCAGCCGGATATTTTTCTAAAATTAAAAAAATTTCAACAAACCGTTTTGAAAAAATTAAAATAATTTTTCGAAAAAAAAAAACAAAAAAGATTAAAAAAAAAATGATTTTTCAGGAAAAAAGATTAGGTACCTATTCAAAAGCTTTTGTACAAAAATGTTCATCGAATTTTGTTAAATGGTTAACGAGAAAGTCAGATAAGAAAACGGTTCTATCACATTAATTTAAAAACTAGGACCTTTTGTGCCACAGTTCCTACACTTTTGTCAAAATTGTTTCAACCATATTTTTGAAAAATCGAGTGTTGAATATCTTAAGTTTATTGAAACTAATAAAATATCTTTTTTGAGCCATTTATTAGTTGTCGTTCCAACAAAGTTATCTAAAGAAGATCAAACTAGTTATCATCGACATGGTTGTTATTGTACTTTTGTTTAGCCTTGAATTTGGTACAAAGTTATGTTTTTTTGTAATTAAATAAACAAAATGTTCTTAAAATTCTTCAAACAATGTAAATCCATTAAAACCCGACTTAAGGTCATTTAAAAAATCATTTATGTACTATGTAGGTACTTATATCTAAAGTCTGAATCTGTAAACAATATAAAACTGACAATCAACAATCTACATAAATCTGCCTTATTCATGTTTTCTGTGAATAGCTAATTGTAATTATTACGTAAGCATAGCAAAAATGACCAACCGCATCTGAGACAATAAGTCGAAGTCAATTATATCTACCTACATCAGAATGACCTTAGACCAAACATGGTAATTTACACAATTTTTTAATGTTTACTATGTCCTTGAGTTCAAACACATATCACAGACATCATTGAAATTAAGTATGAATTCCTTACACTTTCAATGACCTTGAGGTTGGGTATACCTCACACACAGGCTATTTTGACATGAGAGTTCAACTTAAAATATTGCATAATTTATCATATGCGAAAAAATCAAAAGTATGGAAGAAAAACACAAAAGATATACAAATTTGCAAAGCGAAAGTGTAACAAATTGAAGAGGAAGGACTTTTTTTTGAGACGGACGTCACTTTTATACACATCAAGGACAACTTTCTAATTTTATTCTTTTTTTTTTTTGTTTGTTGATTTGTTCATTTTACTATTCTATTGCCAATTTCTATATACACAAAATAACTAAAATCAAAAGAAACAGGTAGTTTGTATAGAAAAGGTTGGTTCTATTATAATAAAATAGAACAATAGATTTAAATATATTCTTAAAATTGTTGACGTTTTGTTGCGACATGTCCACCTTGAAAGGATATAGTAAAAAAGAAATAAAAGGATAAGAAATTGTCCGAAACAGTTGCCAAATTGGAAAATCCGGTGTTTAGTAAACATTATGCAATTGTTGTACAAGTTGCAAGGTGTTTTCTATCTATTTAAAAGGAACCCTTTGTTTTTGTTTAGGTAAATGAAGGAAGGCTGTGAATGATTGGGATTTGGGTTTTATTTGTTCTTACCATTTTATTTTCACAAATTTTAAAGGATGAGGTGTGATAATTGCTTAGGGAACAACTAGTTTTGAAATTACCTGAGAGTAAAAGAAAGAAAGGATATTGTTAGAAAAATGTAGTAGAACAAGAGATTATATAAATAAACATAAATTACTTAATTATTTTAGGTACCTAGTAGGTACTACCTACCTATCTACCTAAAAATACTTTAGCTTTAAGCAGGACTATTTTTCTAATAAAAACTGGACTTGTTGGAGAGTTGGAATTCAAATTTATTTAAAAACAATATTTGGGAAGATTTTTTTTTTCAAAATAGGGGATCTTTTGCTCAAAAATGTTTTTTTTTTTTTTTAATTCTGTTGCGCTAAGAGCTTGGCTGGTGGCTAGGGTAAAGCCTTTGAGTTTTGTTCAAGGAAAGTAAAAATATTTAATTTGTTTATCCGAAAGGGCACTTTCTGACTGTCTCAAACGAAAGGTCCCGAAAGTCTGTCGTCTGAACTAGGCGAAAAAGATAAGACCATAGAAAGTACACCAGCATAATGATTTGATTTAGACTTGTTTTTAACTTGTTTTTAACTTGTTTATCAGAAAAATTTGAGAAAAAAAATTCTATAAGGAATCGAAAGACAAAAAGAAGGGATTTTTTTCAAAATGGCAGCTAAAATTAAACATTATTTTTTAATATTTTCTCATTTTTTATGTACCCTTTGCTTGATATGAACGACTGAAGAAGGTTCATTTTGCAACACAACTGAATGCGGCTATGTGAAGTTGGCAGCCCCAAATGCTAACTTTTTTTTTCAAACCTGCCTCGTTCGATTGACCAAAGTTAGCACAGAATAGCCCACTTTTTTTCACTCTTAGTTCCAAAATTATAACTTATAATTATAAATTATATTTTTTTTACCTCAAAAACCACAAAAAATATTTTTTCTTTGTCGGTGTAAAAATCGTTGATTTTTCACTGTGGTTCTTTTGCCCAACGTTAGGATAGGATAGCCCATTATTTTATTATCTAAAACCCCACTATTTTTGCAAAAGATAAAAAAGAATTTTTTTTTTTCATTTCAGAAACCGAAAACATTAAATTTTGTATGCTATGAAAATATCGTTAGTTTAAAACCGTGGTGTGTTTGCCCAAGTTTAAGCCAGTGAAGCCCAACTTTAACTAAAAAATTAATTTTTTTTCCTGGGAAAATATCGTTAGTTTAAAACCGTGGTTTGTTTGCTTATGTTAATTTCAGGATAGCTCAATTTTTACTTTTGCTATAATTAGTTTAAAAATTATATAGAACCATTTTTTTTTCACCTCAAAAACAACAAAAAAATATTTTTTTTTTGTTCAGTGTAAAAATCGTTGACTTATCACTGAGGTTAGTTTGACCAAAATTTGGCCAAGCTTAACCATCATTTATTTTCGACATCCCAACATTAGTTTGTTACAAAAGCCAACAAGATACTTTCATTATATTTTTTTTTTAATAAGAAAAAAAAATAGTACGCATACACCACAGTGACCTTTTTTTAAATTTATCCAAATAAGATTGTGATGACTTGATGAATGGATTGATATTTTTTTTTTTGAAAGTTGAGAAACCAAATAACAGGGTGACATATTTTGAACATAAAACTGTCCATAGCTAATAAAACTATGAGTCCATGCACCGTAGGAACACCATTTCCAACATAGTTATTCGAAACGAAAATTCTTGGTATTTCCATTTAGATCCTTTTTCAGGACTTCAATAACACTGTGATAGTTCAAAAAACCGACAGAGGGCTCTCATGTCTACTGAAGATAATTCGAGTATGCTGAACACGATGGCGTACTTAGTTTTTCTGGATTAGGTCAAATAAGAAAGATTTTTGCGTTTGAAGTTTTGTTTGCACATGCAAAAAATGAGGGTATAAAACACCATATATTTTATAATTTTTGATTTTTTATCTAGTATGTAAAATGATGGAAAATCTATTTTTTTGGAAGTATTATTCGTAAAAAAGTTATTTGAAAAAAAATCTGTGGAATGACTATTTAAATCATTATTTTATGGAAAAAAACGTCGATTTTTCTTAAATTTTTTAACTATAAAGGTACAAATGTATGCGAAAACTCCACATTTTTATGTAGACACCTTTTATGTGTTAGTACTCTGGAATATTATACATATGTAGATGTAAATATTTAATTAAAAAATCAGGCATGGTATCAATATTTTAATTTAAATTCTTTCAATTTGTTTTAAAATTAAAACATATTTTTGCAGGTGGCCATGGCACAGAGGAATGAGTAGATGACTTCAGAGCCAGACATCGTGGGTTCGAACCCAACGGTCGGCTCAGAAGTTTTTTCTAAATCGCCAGCTTAACTGAAGCCACCTGTGCGATAACATGAGACAATTGTCAACGATGTCTCCCCCTCTGTGCCACGTAGTTATGTGTTATATGTGTTTCTGTTGTTCTTTCTTTCTTTGTCTTTCTCTCTGTTGTATTAATGTCTTGTGCTGTATCAGCAAAATGGACTAAGTTTCCGAAGCTGTAGTGTGTGTCTAGTCCGTAGATTTATCTTCGGATTAGATTAATATGTAATGTAATGTAATGTAAAACATATTTACTATTACTTTCTTCTGCATACTGCATTATATGAGCTTACATACACAACACATAATATATTTGTCACAGTCCATCTCTAACTTAAGGGGGTTTGTCACGCTTATCTGTTTTGACTCCTTTAACGGTCATCTATTTTTTTTTATTTTTTTAGCTACTTGAGCCCATGGGTGTTTTGCCCCCTTCCGATCTTACCTGATATTCTAGAATATTTTTTTTCTTAAGGTTCAAACCTTTAGGATTCATTCTCTCACCATAAATACTCTTGAATATCAACCTTTCATTATAAAAAAGAATAAGTTAAAATTTTTAACTATCTCACGGTAAAAAGTGCAACTTACTTTTAACATAAACGGTAACGATCAAATCGTTGCCACCTGCAACGTTGCCACGTTGCTGCATTTTAATTTAAGTAATACGAAAAATATTAGAAAAATTGAAGAAAAATCGATAATTTTTCCATGAAAATAATGATTTAAATAGTCTTTCGACAGATTTTTTTTTAAATAACTTTTTTTACGAATAATACTTCCAAAAAATAGATTTTCCATAGATAAAAAATCAAAAATTAGAAAATATTTGGTGCTTTATAGCCTCATTTTTGGCATGTGCAAACAAAATTTCAAACGCAAAAATCTTTCTTATTTGACCTAATCCAGAAAAACTAAGTACGCCATCGTGTTCAGCATACTCGAATTATCTTTAGTAGATATGAGAGTCCTCTGTCGGAAAAAAAAAGTTCCATTTTCGAACACATTGTAATTAAAAAAAGCTCAGCTACTAATAAAAAAATAGCTAAATGTGTTTTAATTTTGAAATCTTTATTCCCAATGTTTAAACCTTTGTATCTTAAAAGATCTTTATCGATATATTTTTTTGTTTAAAGCATTGTTAAACTCCAACCTTAAAAAAAATTATACGTCTCAATCGACGAAACAAAACAAAATTGCTCATCCCACTTTCATTATATCTCTTTCTATAACACCCCTCCATTATTATGAATCAAATGCAAAAAAAAAATAAATAGCTAGTTAATGTGCCTTTGGTTGGCCACATGCTATAAATGTATGACATGTGACTGCAAAGAAAAAATTCGTTGTTGGTGACAATAAATTATTACTTTTCGATAAAAACGCATGCCGATTATACTTTCATTTCAATTTTTTTTTTATGATGAATTTTTTTCGAACTCAACTACATTCTCCCTTTCACCACATGGCTCTGTTTCCGACTTTGCAAAAATAAAAAAAAAACAAGAAGAAATAAATAAATAAAAATAACCTAGGAAAGGAATTGAGAGAGAACATTTTCGCACCCCATATAACGATAAGGGCGCTATATTCTACCATACTGGGCCATGTATCCGGTCGGTGTTGGCAAAAGTAAAAGCAACAGCAAAAGTATGAAAATCCTGAAAGCACTCGCCTAAATGAGCATCACCATTTCGTTTTAACTAGCGCCCTTATAATTTTCTTTTTTTTTTCTTTTTTTTTTTGGCAAAACGGAATAAAACAAAATGCATTCACCATCACACGCTAACAACAAAGGAATAACATCAGAGCTATCCTAGGATATAAAAGGACAACAATGGCGACATCTATACAAAACCGGGAACAAAGCCAGAATTGGCAAAAAGAGAAAGAAAACAAAAAAAAAAAAAAATATGCGGGGGGATGTCTATATGAATGCACCCTTATCATGTTTTCTGCTGATTGAAAACGGTTCCGTTGGCTGATTAAAAAATATCGCCATCAATTAAAAGTAAGTGAATGTGGTAGAGGCAGCAAGGACGAGGAGAGAAATAGGAAAGTGGGATGTATATTGTAAAGTCGCAGGATCGTAGGACAAAAGTCAGCATAGACTCTATGGGATGACACGCGTTTCATGTCCTCTCTGAATTCGCGCATTTCACATTCGCAATGCAGGCATCTCGAATCAAATTCATTCGATTTTTTTTGTTGTTGTTGTTGGTGCTTTTGTTTCTCGAACTGACATTATTTAACGTTATTGTAAAATTCACCATAAATCAATGTTCGATTCGATTGAGAGAATATGAGAAAGAGAGAGATAGAGAGAGAGGGTCCTTTTATAGTATAGTTGACTGAATTGTTGTAAAGAAGGCAGCAACCGTAAAAAAGGATATCAACGGTAAAGGATGCTTTTTTCTGGTGCTGGCTGCTGCTGCTACTGGCGTGTGTTTTGCGGAAAGTATGATGATGTAGTGGATACGTCCGTCCGTTTGTCGTCTGGTGCGCTTCGTTGTCATCCGTGTGGTAATATTTTTTTTTTTTATATAACAGAGTCCTGTCGAATTTTTTTGTTGTTGTTTTATTTTATATTTCATTTCATGGTTTTCACTTACTTTCATTGAAATGGAATGTTCGCTATAAAGGTGTTATACCATTTTATAGAGGAGCCATCGTGGTAATGGAAGCATTCAGCAAATCAACCGCAAAATGAGGGCATGAATTTGTTGATGAGGCAAAATTTATTTTTCAACTGTCGATACCTATAACACAAGAGTGTCGTATATAGTCGTTTAGTAGATATTTGTTATTGTTGGCTTGATAATGGTACCTTCATCTGGATATTTAATCGATTGCGTATTACTTTGTAGATTTCAATTCCATTCAAGTGTATTCATAGCTCTATATCGAGTCATATTGAAAATGATTTATGATGAGGTGTGACTTTAAAAGGTATCGATTAGTAAAAAAAGAAAATGGTTTTTTGATGAAGAACTTATATGTCTACTTATAACTATCTGCCTACTTTGCTATAAATGCCTTGAATTTATGATTAATTTTAATTTTATACAATTTGTGGGTATTTTTTTTTGCTAAATAGTTTGAAGAGACTAAAGTAACAGCTATTGGCATGTTTGATCTTAGGATTTATGAAACCTTGTAACGTAGTAGGGAATTACTACTTTGTAAGTAGATTTTATCTGTTTTTGAAAGTGAACCATTCAATCAACATGAAGAACTTTTATTCAAATTACTCCTGTGTGTGATTCCAATTTTTTTTTGAATTTCTAAGATTTGTGTACATACCTACCTAAATTTCTTAGGTTTTTCGGTAAATTTCTGTGAATTTCTGCAAATTTTTTTTTTTTTTTTTGAGTTTTTGATTATTTCTAAGATTTTCTAAAAATTTTAAAGGTTTTTTAAAAATTCTGAGAATTTTTCTGAAATTTCTGTGGATTTCTATTTATTTCTATTGAGAGTTTATATCGGGTTCTGTAGATTATAGAAAGCATTTTTTTTTAGACTTCCTGAAATGTTCTGTGAATATTTGTGAATTATAGTAAATTTCTACCTATTTCTGTGAATTTCGGTAAATTTCTGAAATTTTTATTTTGAATTTCTGTTATTTTCTATAGAATTTTTGTAGATATTAATAAAATCTTGCTAATTTCAGAGAATGGATAGGTACTTATTATCTCAATAACTGTAGGTACAGTACACGTTAGCAAAAATCTGATAACAGAATTGAAAATAGCACATTCTTAAACCTATGCCTAACTACTTGTCCAGTTTTAAAAAGTACATTTTAGCGTTTACGAAAAATAATACTTGGGCGACGATTTGTAGATTCCTGTAAATTTCTACCAATTTCTGTGAGTTTTTGTAAATTTTAAAATTTTTTTTTTTTTCTTCAATTTCTGCTTTTGATTTTTTTTTACATTTCAATTAAATTTTGTTAATTTTTAAGAACTTACACAATTTTTCATATTTTTTAATAACTCTTACATGTCGGGAAAGTTCTGTAGTTTTCTGTAAATTCCTACAAAAATCTGGACGTTTCTGTAAGGTTTTGCAGATTTATATAAAATTTACTCGACAAAATTCCGTGTGTTTTGGTAAATTTCTGTATTTAATTTTTGTTTTGTAATTTCTGCTAACTTCCTTACAATTTTTGTAAATTTCAATAAAATTCTGTTAATTTTTAAGAATGTGTATATAAGTTTGTTATACCTATTTTTTTATTTTATAGATTTCTTTAAATTTGTTTGGATTATCAAAAGTGAATTTCTGTGGATTTCTGGTATTTCTTACAAATGTCTGAGAATTCTTTTAACGCGCTGCAGATTTTTCCGTGGACTTCCATTTCCATCAAATTGTAAACATCTCAATGTATGGGGATTTTATTAAATTTCTCTAAATTTTAATTACTAATTGCAAATTTTACGAAATGCATACAATTTTTGTGGCTTTTCAAAGTTTTTATGAATTCCTATGGTTTTGTGTTATTTTAAATGAATGCAAAACTATCTTCATATGGGCGCCGAAGGACTTGGTTTCTACTACTTAATTTGACATAAACAGAAGTAGAGCACCTACCCATACATTTTTCCTACCTATAAATCTTGCCGTGGTTACCTACAATCGAATCAATATAAATACCATCCACTTCCTCCAAAATATAAATTCCTATCTCTTTCTTTAATCATTCTGATTTTTAAAAACAAAACAACAAAAAAAACTTCTTATAACTATCTAACAGTGCTGACATCGGCAACAACTGTTCATTGGGGTATTCAGGGTCTTGTCATCTGCATGTGGACTTGTCTCAATCTGACGAAGATGGACACGGCCAACTCTATACTTTTCTAACTTAACAGTGTGCCAGCTGTTTCACCCCATATCATCATACCTACCCCCACAACAAAAAACATGAAAAATAAAGGAAACATCTAACATCTTAGGCAAATGAAAAAAAAAAAATAAAAACAGAAAATATATTCAGGACCAAAATCCAATATTTAAATTGGAAATAGGAATCTATGCAGTTGCTGGGTCGACGATGTTGGCATATTCACTTTCAAAGCCCCTTAAAACAGGATATTGTACCTATACGATGTTTTTAATAATAATTTTTTCCCCCTAGAAGATCCTTAGACGTCCAGCAGTGTATTATACACTCATACACATCCTGAATCCTGATACTGTGGCAAAAGTAATCTCAGACATCTTTCAAAAAAAAACTCTATATCGCTCTGGTTCCTGTTTTCTGGTCCTGGGCGACTGTGTATACCTCGTCTTCGAAAATATGCCTATCTAATGGTTCAGCATAGAGAGTTGTGAAAGTCGAGTAGAACACACACTCTCCTGGTTCATGTGGCATGAACGTCATTTTAGTCAGAAAAATCCTTGAACACAATGCCTCTTCGTTGTTGGTTTGATGTTTTTCTCATTTTTCTGTTTTTTTTTTTTTTTTGCTTTTTGATAATTTTTCCAACAGAAAAGTATGAAATCTGCCGGCACAGGACGATATGGCAGCCTCACACAAAAAAAAAAAAAAAAAACAAGTGTGTGTTAGTATATGTGTGCGATTGTGCACAAAGAGTCAGAAATACGAAAGGAAGGAATCGAGTTGACAGGCGTGGCTTGATTTCTATTTCAGGGGTTGATGACTTTGATTTATGAACCCTGCCTGGAACATGGCATTTTCACTTTTCATTAGCGTGCGTTGCATTTTTCTAACATTGACACAAACATGCTTTTTTTCCCAGTATAAGAATGAGTGTTATACACACAGGCTTCTTTCTTATAGTATAGCTACGCATCAGGCGATGTGAAATTTCAGATGCCATTTGGTAAATTGCTCAAATGGACAGGTTCAGCTTGGAAGGATATTATATCCAGCTAACCTACGTGTTATATGGGTGAGACATTCATACATATATAGATTACATTTTTTTTTGTAGGGTGTCATGTTACACCTCCATGATATGATGGAACAAAGCACTTCAATTAGGATTCTTATTAACAAAATTATTTCTACAAGTGGGTTTTGGCTAACATGAAAAAAAAGATGTCAAAATGTAAAAGGACGACCGTAGGATGTGAGATTTTTATTTACAAAAATTTAGCATTTTTTCTTTCTATTAAAACTGCAGGATATAACTTTTAAGGATTAGAGACATCCTTAATTGGACGAATATTTTGATATTGCATTCAGCAATCTACTTGCTATTTTCTAAAGTGTTTCATTACAAACAAGATTGTAGTCATTAATTTTGAAAAAATGAGATCCACATCCTTTTTAAGGGATATAAGTTTGGTTTAATTTGAGAATATTATAGATATCGTTGGTTCTCAGATTGTTTTCAAATTAACCATTTGATGGGGGTAACGTCACACTTACCGCACATAAAAGGGAAATTATCTAGAGATTACGACCTTTTTGGTTAGCTCATGCGACAGTCTAGGACATGTCTGGGTAAGTTTTCATTTTAATGAGATGTCTTCTTTTTTTTCATTAAAAAAAAAAACGGTCCAATGACACAATCATAGGGGTAATCGATTTTTTTGTTATCAAAGAGAATGATATTTTGAAATGAAGGATACCTACTTTTTAAATACTTTAATTTTACTAGAATAATCAACTGATTAATAAAATCAGCTAAATGGAACCACTACTTAGGTAGATACCTACTCATCCTTATTCTATAAGACAAAAATAGGTAACAGAAATCAAATTTATGCACAAATAAAAAAACAATAATTGGTTGTAGAAATTGACCCGAAAACCAAATATTGTCAATTTGATCACCGAATCGTTAAAACTACTACATGGTTGTGAATTCGATCGCAAAATTGTAAGATTCACAACAGGTGCTGTAATTTTTACAATTTGGTGATCAAATTGACAACATTTGGTTATCGTATCAATTTCTACAACCAATTTTTTTTTGGGGTGTGTTGTATTAACAATTTTAAGGTATCGGTAAAATGATGTTTTTTTCTTCAAATTTGATATAACTTTATTGTACATGGTAACTTCATAGGTAACTATTATAACAATACATGGACTAGAATATACACAATCTTAAATTGAAAAACTCCAAAAACACCGTAATCTTAGTTTGAAATTTCGACATATTTGTCTTTAAAAAATTCGATCTTTTTTTTTTGAGAAGTTGTACAAATATGATTGAAACATTATATTTTAGCTGAAATAATAAGCTTTATGATGGTATAAAATCTATTATAGGTTGTCATATAAAAAAATGGACTTTAATGTGATGGAAGAAAAAAATGTTTGATTTTCTTGCTTTTTTGTATGAAAACTGATTGTAATCCAAAAATATTCTTGCTCTTTTTGTAGATTTCGGGTAGACATGGTTTAGGAGAATATTTGGAGCTAAAATAATAACTTTTTATATGATATAAAATCTATTAAAGTTTGATTTTTTAGTTTTTTTCATGAAAAATGATTATTTTTAAGAATCATTTTATACATTTTACGTGATTTATATACCTACTTAAATGTAGTTTTATTTGTATAATTTTATAGGCTTTTCATATAAAAAAATTGGTATTTTTTTAAGCTTTTTCTTGTAAAAAATTATTGGATTAAAATTGTAAGGTTTTTATCCTTAGCTTAAATACAAAATTAATATCTGTCTTATAAATTTTTTAACAAAAAAGTTGACAAAAAAAAAAAATTAAAATTTTTTTGTTTTGTTATAACCTTACCACGTAAAATTACCGCTCGTAAACCAACTTTACAGACAGACAACAACTTTTTTTAAGCAAAAAATCATTCTACTTTTTTTTTCAAACTCGCAACACTAACCCTAGCTAGTTATCTCCAGTACAATAAAGTTAAAACCAGTAATTTGAAAAAAAAAAAAAATTAAATCTCTTGATAGAACAAAACAACTTGCCTCAAGGTCTAACAATTCCTTTTAGGTACCAAGTTACAACTTATTTTGTTCAATTCATAGTTAACTTAGGTACAAGAACAAAAAAAATCATAAATTTATATTGAAAATAAAGATTTGAATCTTTATGAGTTCATTTTCGACCAGCAAAATCCATTGTTTTCGCATTTGAACTTCCAGTAACAGATGTTCCACATAAAACCTACAAAATGACTACAAAAACAGATTACATAGCTTCACTTAATAATAATGGTGATGAGGTACTCATTGATGTTGATTATTATTATGATGATGATGATGATGCGGATGATCGCTATGGCCTTTAAGTGGGCGCGTACCTTTAAACCAAGTCTGCGTTCAAAAGACGTTAAGAAAAAAAAAAACAAAAATTGATATAAAAAAAACCCCCAAGAGCTAAAGCCGCAACCAAGCCAAGCATTAAATTTTAACGTTTTATTTATTTTCTTGATTGTTGTTGAATTTCCTTAAAACTGTTCGCGTGCTGGTATTACCAATATAGTCAGCGCGGTAGAAGCCAAAAGATTGTACTTTTATAGATTGTGGCCATCAGGAGAAGTTTGGTATATTGGCAAGCTTGTTGTTGGTTGGTATAAGTAAGTTTGTTCGCAATTCGCTGGTCGATATGAAGAACGAACAGCCGTCGTCGTCCATGGCATATAAATGTACAGTAATCTGTAGCAGGAGCCTATACTATATAGCCTACAAACCAGGCCAAGCATTTTATATGTCGTGATTTAATTTTTCCAATTTTTTTTTATTTTTTATTTTAAGTTTGTTGTGTATATTTTTCTGGGCCGGCCGGTGTGTTTCAGCTTTTTGAATCTATCTTATACTACCTATGTCCAGTTCTACAGCAAGCAAGACTGTGAATGGATTCGACTGCAAAGAACGACGACTGAACGGCTATAAATGTTGCGGATTAAGTTGTGAATCGTGATTGCAAGGCAAGTGTCTGCCAGTGGGCATATTGATCATTCTATATACGCATATAACACAACATAACCTTTTATATAACCACGATGATACGGTTAAGATAAGTGCCAGTGCGAGAAGTGAGTGCTTCAAAGCCTTTAGCCAGGGTCTATATAGTCTTTTTCAACGAAGACCTATAAAGAGTGCCAGAGAGAATATTGGCGAGATAGGAATGCGCGCGCTACGCTATTTATTTTATTTCATTCTTTGTTTTTGTTGTTGTTTTTTTTTTGTCTTCATTTAGTTAATCGGTATTTTACGGTCTATATTGGCATGTGTGCTGAGAATTTCAGAACACATCAGTTGGAAGAAGGAGGAATAAAAAAAAAAAGTTCACATCCTTCACGCAAAAGGAATAAGCCAAATTGAGTATAAATCCCCCCACAAGATGTTCAAACGATGATTACAGTGTGAGTTTATTTTTTATTTCTTTATTTTTTTTTTGTTTTATTGTTTGGGGGGCGCAATTTGTAAATTTTTTATTTCTTAAGTTAAGAGGTCGAAAATTGCTCACCAGAATTTCATTATACGAAAAAAATAAAAACAAAGAATACAAAAAAAAAAAAAGGAGGTGGATACAGTTGATGTGTGGATACGATACCTATGTGGGCTTTTTTTGGCCAACGGCTGCTATATGGTTACGAATGGAAGGTATCCAGCTGGGCAAAATTATTATGAATTGCGATGCTAATCACTTGTAATCGTTTAAATGCATTTTAAAATTGTTGAATTGTGAGAGCTTAATAATGGCACGTTGTTTGAAGAATTGATTGTTTTTTTTTGTTTGCTTGCCTTTTTTCGAATGTTATAGAGGTATCACTTATTCAAAAGGCATTAAAATGTTATTTTTTGTCAGGAAATAGTGCTTGGTTGACCTACTTGAACGAAAAATTGAAAGATCATGGTTTAACGACTTTTAACTTATTTTCGAAGTTTTGGTAAAATATAGCTTTGATTAGCTACATCTTTGACTTGATAGACCTTAAAAACTTCTATCTGACTAAAACGTGAATTCGACAACTTTTATAAAGCACTTTCAAACTCAGCAAACAGCAGTGAGAGTGACGAAAATTGATACGATTATACTTTTCAAAAAAAAAAAACCACTTCTATGGATCGAAATTTAAACTTATATGATTTTCTCATTTAGATATGTCAAAGTTAGAACCAAACCAAATTGAAATGGAAGCAACTTGTAAATACAAGAAAAATCATCAAAATCGAATCACACAGTCGAAACTTATGAGGTATCAAACATACATAAGAAAAGACGAATTGAGAACCTTTTTTGATGTCGCTTAAAACATGATTTTTATCATCAAGTTATGTAACTTCTCTTTCAATAAGCACTACCTATTTCTTTTTTAACCCTAAACATTTTATCCGAAGTCAGTCCCGATCAGGTAAGATTGTAACAAATTTCTATGTGACGGTAATGATTCACAAGAAGAAATTTCGATCCCAAAAAGAAGTCCGTAGTTCCTGTAAAAATATATTACTCTCAGCTGATGGCTCCGCGAAATTAGGCCCCAGGAAATAAGGCCCCAAAAGAAAAAAATGAAATAAGGCCCCAAATTGGGGTATTTTTTCATAATGAAAATATGCCCCAGTGAAACAAGGCCACATCGAAATGAAAAAAATGCCCCAAAAATAAATGAAATAAAGCCCCAACTTGTTTTGAACTTTTTTAGAAAAATGAAATAAGACCCCAATTTTTCTTTTTCATAATTAATTTATTTTTGGTAATGAAATATCACCCCAAACCAACAGAACCATCTTTATGGACGGAACTTTTAAAATTGTTCCTCAAGGATGTTTCAAACTGTTGTTGTGTTTTTTTTCGGTTATTCTGTTACTTATTAATGCTTTTTTTCAATGATCCCTGATGGTTTTTTACATTGAAAGGCATTTGTTTGCAGTGCAGCACGATGTTTACATTGAAAAGCATTAGAAAGAAACAGAATAGCTGAAAAAATCGCGCGATTTTTCAGCTATTCTGTTACTTTCTAATGCTTTCCAATGTAAACATCGTACTGCAAACCATCAGGGAGTAACAGAATAGCTGCAAGAAATCGCGCGATTTCTTGTAGCTATTCTGTTACTCCCTGATGGTTTACTACACAGTCTTAACATGGAAAGGCATTAGTTTGCAGCACGATCTTAACATTGAAAAGCATTATTAAATAACAGAATAGCTAAAAAATCAAGCGATTTTTTCAGCTATTCTGTTACTTACTAATGCTTTTCAATGTAAAGATATTGCTGCAAACCAACAGGGAGTCCACAGTTTGCGATACTTTGCCAATTCTGGGTCCTTGATAAGCGGAATATTACAACAGTTTTTTTGAAAGATAATTTAGTATAGCATTTTTATGTAAATTATGAAATATGAAATAAAGTCCCAAATTGTTTTTAAAATAAAATGAAAGTAAGCCCCAAAATAAGTGTTGGGGTCTAATTTCATGGGGGCCTTATTTCGTAATGAAATTATGCCCCAAAAACAAAATGAAAAAAGACCCCAAAAAATGAAATAACACCAAAAATTTGAGAAATTTGGTTGTTGTTGTTTTGTGTGTATTTTTTTGGGGCCTTATTTCATTTTTTTATTGGGGCCTTATTTCATGGGGCCTAATTTCGCGGAGCCTCAGCTGATGATACCTAAAGACGATATCAGTAAACGATTTTATCGAACGGATAATTTTTCCACTCGCAGTTTTTCTGGCTTAGAAGAAATCCAGTCCAGTGTTCATGGAAAATAAAATACAGCTGACACGTTGAGTTTAACATATGAAAATTGACACAACAGTTCAATAAAATAGATGAATGTCTCAAGAGCTATTACAAAGTATTTGAAATGACTCCAAAGAACCAACATTTTTCTACAACATTCGGAATTATGTTCCAAAAGTGCATACAATGTCATAGTAATAGCTGATTCTGGGTCTGTATCAGTGATGAAGTTTGAGTGGAGTTGGTTTTTCAAAGAATTGTTAACACATAAAGAGAGACGAATTACACGTGCTTTGATCAACAAGGGACTTGGTTGGAATTTGAGTATATACAAAAGCTAAACTTAGAGGTCGTCAAAAAATTTCACAGCAAATCTTGTAACTTTGGCAAGCAACTAATTCCGTCAGTTCTATGTAATTGTGAGCAAGTTGGTAAATTATGTCTCGAGGCATAGGTTTAATTTTTCGGTCATATATTTTCGGAAACAGTTATTAAATGCAATTTATCATTTAATTTTAAGCAGCCTTAAATAACTCAGATTGCAGATCATTAAAGCTTTTTTACCATTGAGTTGTTTTTTGAAAGATCAGTTGGACAATATTTAAGTTTAGGCACCTTTGTTTAAAAAGAAGCTGAAGAAGAAATTTGTCTATACTCTTCTTAAGCGATAACGATTCTTTTTTGTGCTCACTTCTCATGAAATTTCTGAAATTTACCCAGAATTCATTGCTTTTCCGATATCTACATCTTCCGTTAAGGTATTTGAAATTTCACGAACTTTGGACTTGTAGAGTGGAATTCCCTTAAAAAAATCAGACAAATTCACAAAACCGCGCTTCTTCGTCATCAAATGTCCGTGTCCATTATTACTAAGGTCGCTCAGGTACAATTTTTTTTTTGTTTGTATTATTTCTTTTTAAGTATTGACATTTCCGCGAAAAGCAATGACTGCTTCATGTGACTCTGCGAATACTGTTTTCTTTCATTTTTTTTATTTTTCAAAAAAAAAAAATTTTCGTGCGAAATCAAATCTCCAGCTGTCATCGCGCGCAATTCTCGTGCGCGTCGAACATCCGTATGAGTGTGCTTAACTGGCTTGCTTATACGACACATTTTCGCCAAATGTTACTTATATTCTGCACGCATTTGACTTTGGCACTGTTCTAGATTTACATATATAAAAATGTGTCTTAAAGGTATTCGAAAGACTCTGGCGGTGTGTATAAGTTTGTCTTTTTGATAATGCTCTCTGCGCAGTCGATTGTTTCATGCAGTCAATCGAATCTTCAAAGGAAAACAAAACAAAAAATCACCCTTTTTCATTGTATAAAGAAGAGTTAAAGAAGTAACTATACAAGTAGATCTAACTTAACTGTATGAAACGCAAAGCAAACTCAAATAGGACACAATATACTTTGTTCCCTCCAAAGGAAAACAAACAAAAAATCAACGACGACCCCCATATTGCATTGCCAATACCACGTACGTGATTATAGATTCCTCCACATTGTGTGCGGTGTCCATGGGTCTTTACCTCAATTCATTCAAAAGATTTAATCTTGTCCGCACTTCATTTCTGTTAAAAGCACACATCCTCATGCTTCATCGATTTTCCTAATCGTTTTACGTGTTCCAGAGCTCCGTAACATCATCATGGCATAAAGAAAAAAAAAAATTAAATTTTTTT